>NC_033638.1:15000-105473 GCF_001540865.1 Ananas comosus
TAGGGTTTAGTGGTTTTAGCGGTTTAGGGTTTAGGGTTTTAGGGTTTAGGGTTAGGTTACGGGTTTAAGGTTTTTAGGGTTAGGGTTATCGGTAGGTTTTAGGGTTAGGGCTTTAGTTAGGGTTTAGGGTTTAGGGTATGTTAGGGTTAGGTTTATGGTTAGGGTTTAGGGTTTAGGGTTTATGGTTTAGGTTTAGGTTATAGTTTTAGGGTTTAGGGTTAGAGGTTTAGGGTTTAGGGTTAGGGTTAAGGGTTAGGTTACGTTTTAGGTTTAGGTTTAGGGTCACGGGTTTAGGGTTTAGTTTAGGTTAGGGTTTAGGTTTAGTTAGCGGTTTATGAGTCTTAGGGTAGGGTTCAGGTCTTAGGGTAGGTTTATGGTTCATGGTTTAAGGTAGGGTTAGGGTTTAGGGTTTAGGGTTATAGTTAGGTTTAGTTAGGGTTTTAGGTTAGGTTTAGGTTTAGGTTTAGGGTTTTAGGGTTTAGGGGTTAGGGTTAGGTTCGGTTTAGGGTTTATGGGTTAGGGTTTTAAGGTTAGGGTTTATGGGTTTAGGTTTAGGTTTAGGGTTTAGGGTGTAGGTTAGGGTAGGTTAGGGTTTTAGTGGTTAGGGTTAGGTTTAGTGTTAGTTAGGGTTTAGGTTTAGGGTTAGCGTTTAGCGTTTTAGGGTTAGGTTTAGGTTTTTAGGTAGGGTTTAGGGTTAGGGTTTAGAGGTTTAGGTTTAGGTAGGGTTGGGTTTTAGGTTTAGGGTTAGGGTTTAGGTTTAGAGGTTGGGTTTAGGTTTTAGGGTTAGGTATTAGGTTTAGGGTTTAGGGTTAGGGTTAGGTTAGGGTTAGGGTTTAGGGTTTAGGGTTAGGGTTTAGTTAGGGTTTAGGGTTAGGGTTTGGTTCGGTTTAGGCTTACGGGTTTTAGGGTTTAGGTTTAGGTTGAAGTTAGGGTTAGGCGTTTAGGGTTTATGGTTTAGGGTTTAGGGTTAGGTGTTGTAGGTTTTAGGGTTTACGGGTTTAGTTTAGGTAGAGTTTAGGGTTTAGGTTTAAGGGTTTAGGGTTTAGGGTTTATGGTTAGGGTCAGGGTAGGTTTAGAGTTTAGGGTTAGGGTTTAGGGTTTAGGGTTTGGGTTTCCCTAAACCCTAAACCCTAAACCCTAAACCCTTCGGAATTGCTTGCAATTCACTTTTAATTAATACACTTTTTAATATACAATGTTTTATTTAAAAGAGTGGAGTAAATACGATGCCAAAAGGGACTTGAGAATTTCATTTATTTATTTAGTTTGTTAGGCTGTTCATAATCTCCCGGCCACTAGTAGGATTGCCTTCGGGTAGATATTTACAATTTAAAAGGGAGATTGTTAAAATGTTAGTCGGGGAAAATCAACATCTAAAAAAACTTCTTACATTTAATCCTCCGGCATGTATTTTGCATTTATTAATCTCTTCCATGTGCCCCCGTTTTAAAATTATCTTAAAACCTATTTAGTTCAATTACAAGTCATGCTTTCTAACTGATCGTCACCATATGAAAAGTTTAGTGAGCATTCTCTCCACACTTTCTCTCCGTGCTCGATTCAAAAGCTTCCGCTAAGCCTCTATGGTTTCGTAATCTAATATTTGCTCCTCACGTAGTACACACAGTATAGAATGGGATGGGCTGGGCCCTTTGGTGGCCAATATAGTAAGTACACTCTTGAAGTCAGGTTTATTTTTTATGGGTCAGATCGTTTAAGAATTTGTCTTCGGCCCACATTTGGTTGATTGTGTGAATGTTGAATGACCTGTTTACGGAACAGTTACAATATTTAACATGTGGATCCAGCTTGGCCCTTCAATCTAGGTCTCAATATAGGCCTAAGCCCAGGAAGCTACAGGCCCTTTCTCTTCACGTGCTTAGTATGTATGTGGTTCGGGCGAGCTCAGAATGCGCGGATCTATGGCCCTAACTTGGCCCGTTTCAAAAGCCGGGCCTCAACACAGGACAAACGCTTGGTTGCTTAGGCTTTACGGATTGGACGACGAGACCATATATCTCATGTCAGTTTTGACACCGAAGTCCCAAGTGTAGAAATTGGGCTAAAAAATCCGGAACAAAATGTAGGCCCAAGCAGCGGAGGATACATTCTTCGGATCCGGCCCTCAGACAGGGACCTCAGGGTAGGCCGTAGGCCCAACCCCAGGTACAAATCATTTTTCGTAATATGGTCCACACTGTAAATGTAACGTAAAATAGTTAAACATTTTACGGACAAATTTTAAAAATAATTTTTTAGGCTATCAAATCAACTGAAACCCACATTAATCATTTAATCCTTTAGACTAGATGGAAAGGCAAGAATAACTAATCATTCCGGATTTTTTTACTTCTCTAATATTTTGTAATTTGTAAGATAATTCAGGCAAATTTATATTCGACAATCTCTTCATAAGATTTTTGTTTCAAAACAGACTTTGGTTTTGACCAGCAGATGCCTAATTTCATGCTGATCCATAAGAAGGTGTTCATGCTTCAAATACGTGGATTATATAAGAAATAAAAAAAATTAAGATTGCTTTAATAAAATTTTTATTTGATTCTTAGAATTATATTGATAGATTATTATAATTTTTAAATGGTTAAATTTATATGGATAGAAAGTCCAATCATTTTCTCTCGTCGTCTCGGATCTCTCTTCCCCTCTTCCTTCGTCTCTAGTCCTGCGCCTTCCTCTCCTTTGATCTGTCCTGTCAGCGGGGGACTTGATCGTCTATTAGATGGCTTCCGAGGAGTCAAATGGATCTCTCTTCGAGGGGATGGTTGTCTTCACCGCCGACGAGGTGCCATCAGCACCGCCGCCGCCGCCGCCGCTGCACGAGGACCTGTTCTCGGATCTCACCCTACAAATCCAAACCCCCTTAGATCGAACACCGCCCGCCCCCGCCCCAGAACCGATTGGCAACCCTCCACCTTCCCGCCAGGCCTCTCGGAAGAAGAAGAGAGCAGTCCGCGTCGGATACGCCCGTGATAACGCCGTCCCGGAAGAACCCCCTCTCCCCTCCCCCTCGCCGTCCTTTGCTGCCCTCCCTGCGGAGCTGCGTCCTCCGACGGAGCCGTCCGCCTTTCGGACTGCATCCCGGCTGCCGCAAGAATCACCGCTTCCTTGCGACCACCCCGGCCTCGACGTTGCTGCCACCGCCCATTCCGATGTTCGACGAGAAGAAGAAGGAGAAGAAGAAGAATTAGAAGAAGAAGAAAGAGATGAGGCCCAAGTCGAGGGCGGTGATTCTTGTGCCGCCCTTCGAGCAGTCGCGGAGGAGGAAAAGGAAGTAGAAGTAGCTCCGCTGTCGGATTCGGGGGTTGCGCTTCCAGCCGAGAAGGAGGATGCATTTGGTTCCATCGAGGAGAAGTTGGCTCTGATCAGATCTCGGATCTCCGGGAAGCTCGATTCCATCCGTCATAGAGCTGCTGCTGCGACCGCGCAACGGAAGGAGCTGCGGAGGCGGCAGAGGAAAGTGGCAGGCAATGTGAATTCCGCATCCGCGAGGTATAGGGAATTGGAGATGGAGCTTGAGGAGGCCTGTGAGGCTGAGAACTTTGAGAGAGCCGAGAGGATCAGTGAGAGCCTTGCTGCTGCAGAAAGGGAGAAGGACAAGCTCCTGATAGCATTGAAAGATGCTGACGTGGAGTGTGATGCTGTTGATTCAGAGATGCAGGAGGTACTCGAGTTGCAGGTAGCAGCTGAGGAGGAAGGTGTTACTCTGCTGCAACAGTTTGCAAAGGTAAAGCTTTCGGGCATAACTGAGCATATCCTTCAAAAGTTTAGCTATAATAAATGCTTATAGAGGATGTTCGTTGCTTGATACTGCTAAATATCGATTTATTGATTGATTTAGGCCTCATTTTGGTATCGTCTTTGCTTTTTTGATTTCTAAAATACAATTTTGTATCTAAAAAGTATCTGAGTGAAAAGCACATTGCTTGTTTGCTACAACAGTTTGCAAAGTTAAGGCGTTCGGGCGTAATTGAACATATAAAGTTTAGCTATAATAAATGCACGGAGAGGATGTTCACTGCTTGATACTCCTAAATATCGATTAGGATTTGGGCCTTGTTGGTATCATCTTTGCTTCTTCTTTTTTTGGTTTAAAAAAAGTATCTAAAAAGTATCATAGTGGAAAGTAGATTGCTCATTTGCTGCAACAGTTTGCAAACGTAAGGCATTCTGGCGTAACTGAACATATCCTTCAAAAGTTTAGCTATGATAAACACTTACAGAGGATGCTCATTCCTTGATATTGCTAAATATCGATTGATTTAGGCCTCATTTGGCATCTTTATGCTTTTTGTTTTTTAAAATACAAATTTATATCTAAAAAGTATCGGAGTGGAAAGTGAATTGCTTGTAATCCTTTCATCTGTGGTGTCAAATAATAAAAATTTGAAAACAACTTTTTTTTGTTTCTAAATTTTTTTTAAACAAGTTACTATCTATCACTTAATTGGATGCATTGTATGCTAGCTAACTATAACAACCAAAAAAGTTTTTTCCTCTGACCCATCAAATTATATAAAATTAGTGTTTAGAAAAAACAAAAAAAAAATGATAACGATACCAAACAAGGCTTTAGCTTTCAAATTCTGTAAACCATGACCCTGTAGTTTGGATTAGTTGGTATTAAGTATGGGATAGTTGCAATAATAAATGATATTTGGGTTAGTTGTATAAAGTCCTCTTTATATAATGAGTTTAGTGTCCAATGAAATCTGGAAATGAACCATGTAGTGGTATAGAACTATGTTGTTTTTGTAATTACCTAAACTAAAGGGAGGCATGATGCTCCTAATAGATTTTAACTCGATAACATTGATAACGGTCGATTTGTAGTAAATCTTTTGGCTTCATCTTTTTGTGCTCCTAGATTTCAACTCTAGAATAATGATTAGCTAACCATCAATTTGTAGTCAATCTTTTCTTTTCTTTTTTTGGTGCACTATCCAGTCTACTCCTTTAAGCTTTAGAAACTGATTTCTTATTTTTGTTAGGATGCAACTGATTATGCCAATTTAGTGCACAAGAATGCAGAAGAAATATCTGCTAAAGAATTAGAAAGTTGGGAAGCATCAATGGAGTTACTGGAAATCAAGAAGTTAGAGATGGACATTCAATCAACATTAGTTCTTGAAGCACGTGCAGGACTAGATGAGGCAATAGAGCAGTTGGTTGAGGATGATAGGAGACAACAAAATATGCTGAAGAGGAAAGGGGATGTTCTGGTGAAAGAATTGGGCGAACTATTAGAATTGGTTAGGCTGAAAGAAGTAGAGATTGCTGACAATGATCATCAAATCCAAGAAGTCGAGAAAAGAATCTCCAATGTGGTTGCTGAATTTAATGTGACCCAGGCAAGTATTGACGCGAAGCATGCTAACCTGCAGTCAGCCCAATCCAACATCGATTCGGAGAGTGAAGCATTGATCATAAAGAAAAATAAAATTGATGATTTTTTATCTGTAGCTGAACAGAAAAGCTCCAAGCTAATGGAACTCGCTGGTGTTACTTCAGATGAAGCAAAAACTCGTCAGGATTTAGTTGGACTGAGGAAAAATTTGGCATCATCGTGTTTGAAGTCCATGCAGGATAGAGTGAGTTTGGGTAAGATGGAGGAGAAAATAATGGAAGATGTTCAAAGACTCAAACAACAGATTGCCTCTGCAAGAATAAGCCTGCAGGTTCTTCTTCTCTTTTTTTTTCCTCCAATTTTCTATCAAGTTGGCCAAAGGAATACAGCACCCTGTGAATCACATGCTCCTCTGCTCTCTCAGCTTTAACTCTTGCTTTGTCCAAGGCACATGCAAGAGATTGGATGATGCATTTCTTGCAAATGTATTTCTTGTAGATGTGTCTCACTTTCGTGCTCGCAGATTAACACTTTTTGCTAACTAACTACTGGTTTTCGTTATTTGTAGGAGTTATCTTCAATGAGGGCAGGCATGCAGCAAGAAATTGGTTCATTCCAGGAGAGAATAAGCTTTATAAACAAAAGAGGGCCTGAACTAGAGGCTGAGAAAAAAGTTGCTGCTGCTGCAAGAAACTTCAAAGAAGCCGGCCGGATAGCTTCTGAGGCAAAGGTACTGAATAGTGAGAAGGAAGACCTACAAAATAGATGGGACAAAGCCGTTATAGACCTGGAGAAATTAGAGTTGGAGATTAGGGCGACCTCTGACAAAATACAGGAAAGTGAAGGGCTAATTTTGCTTAAGGAAAAAGAGGCAGCAAAAGCCGGTTATAAGAAGCTCAGATTAATTTCTGCTGCCGCTAGAGCTGAGAGATCATATGCTCTTGAAATGGGTGACTTTGAAGAAGGTAACATGCTACTTCAAGAGGCTGCAGCTACAGAATCCAAAGCTAAGGAGCTCCAAGAATCCTACAGCCTACAACCAGAGGAGGATGAGAACACGCAGCATGTTGTTTCCATAGCATGTATCACCAATCTTGCAGCACAGCATTTGGCTGAAATGGCTTCTTCTTTTAACATATTGAATGGAAGTGAATCACGATCATAGTTTGTGAGACTTAAGCAACTGCTCTTTATGCCAAACATAATCTTCCCCATAGAAGTCCGCTTGTAGATGATTTAATACAAGAACACATTGATGAGCTTGTTGTCTATGCTCTCTCATCTTCATTGAGAGCCTTTTACGCAGCTGCTTCACCATAATTCATTTGTTCTTCTTTCACTATCTTACTTTTTCTGCCATCAATTCTTTTCCTGCACAAAATGGCCATGTTTATTCATGATAATAAAGTGGGAAGATCTCAGAATGCCTGTTTTGCTAGGTTATTTGTTTGGATAGAAACCCTTTGTTCGAATATTGTACATTAACTTCCATTTATAATCTTTTCGTTCAGTTTATATTTCACTATTTGATGACCCTGAGATATCAAGGATGAAGTTTTACAGCACGCACTTGGATTTCTCTGATGTTTGCACTTGACATGTACTCAAAGAACGTGTGCTGTCTTGGTAGTCCAGGGGCTGCATTTTTCTTGTGCATGGTAGGAATGTAATGGTCCTCATCAAAGTCTTTGTTTGGTAAATAACAGCTCTCCTTTACGTTGTTCACAAATTGGCCCACTGATTAGCGTCAAAATATGGTCCATCTTATCATTCAACAGAGGTGTTAATTGGTTGCTTACACAAAGATTGGATAATGTAATATAGGGGAACTTGATTTTCAGAATGGACAACCTTTCTGTATGCAGCACTGTAAAGCTGAAAACAAATACATCAAAAAACATTGTCGAACCCGACGCTGCGATCTTCGAAAAGGACTACCAACAGTGGCGCGTCATATGCCGAATGGTATGCCCCAGGACTGCATTTTACTTCTCTCTTTTGCTTTTATCTTTCTTATGGCTGGATGAAATTTGTGAAATTTTGAGGTTCAATCTTAGTGAATGAAGTGGGAGGTGTCTTCTTCTTAGATTCTCCTATTGATTTCCAGAAAGACTCATTGGTGACATCAATGTTCATAGTTCTGTTGTCTGTACTCTTTTTTTTTTTCAAAATACAAAGCGTATCAAACCATCTGCAGTAAGGTATATATTTGGCACTGGAGCACAAGAAATCTAGAGGTCAACAACCAGCCATCACATATTTGTCATGATTTGGGATTTCAAATCCTTCAGCTGGAACACATTATAGGAATTCCTTCACTTGATTTATGCTTCTTCTCCTATGATCTCATAAGTTTGAAGTCTTGTCCTTTGCTAAGGTTTCTTTGTAATTTTAATATCTTTCTCAACCACCTTTCTGGTATATTCCTTCATTGTAACAAGGAAGTCTTATGTGATATATAAGATATGAACAAGTACTATTCATGTGAGAGAATATCTGAATGCCGATTTTGAATGTAGTGATAATAGTTTTCTTCATACCTGTTTTGTAAAAGGGAAATTTCGATCACTTCCTTTGAACCTAACATAATCTGGTTTTATTCTCATTTGGGTTCTTTTCTGCTAATCTAGACTATTCCATGTTTGGAGAAATTAAAAAGGATTTGCTTCCAGGTTGCACAGACTCAAAATTGCAATAGAAGAATCTAGGAAGATTGCCGAAGTTCCACAGTAGTAAAAGCTAACTGCTATAACTTTGACAGACAATCTAAGAAGATGATTGTTATAGATTGTCTCTCTCCCTCCTTGCAGTTAACTGCCAATTAGTAGTTCTGCTTCCAGTTAGCTCTTAGCAGCATGGAAAGTGGACAATCTAGCAGTTTGGACTGGCAGTCTAGTTTTAAGTCTTGAGGATTGTCGCAGATTAATAGCTAAAATCTGCATATTTCAGCGGTGCCTCTTAATTTGGGAATTCTATTTTAGACTAACCTTAATGTCAGAAGTAATAATGCTGATACTGTCTATGTGATTTTAAATAAGTTAAAACATGACATAATTTAGAATCTTGAATTCGTCTTTTCTCACTGCATGTCACATGCACGACTTGTCCATCCTTTGCTGTTAAAGCAATATTCACATTGTTGTTTTCTCTACTTGGTTCTCACGGAAAGTATTCCTATTAGCTTTGGTTGTCAAAATATTTTCCATATTCTAGATATCAAGAATGAACCCAAATATCAGTACTGAACTCTAATTTTGTTTTGTTGGCTGTGGATATCTTTACTTGCAATGTTTGACAATCATTTTTTTTCAGGTTCGTGACCTTGATTTTGCCGTAAGAATAATAGGCTCTGAAATAGTGTGCGAAGTTGATCGACTTGCAATGAGCTCACGCAATGTGTGCCTCTTGCATGGACGGAGAGACAAGGTGAGTGTTCAAGTGAACATATACATTTTTTATTTCAACCTCTTTGAATTCAAATAATGCAATGAGTTGTTTCTGCACAATGTGCCCTCCTTTCCATTTGTTATCATTCATTATTCATGTGGCAGAAATACTTGACACGTGTCAAAAGGTTAAATCTGGGACTTATAAGAATTTAAAAGTAAGTATTTGGTTTTTACCAGTTTTTGTCCATCTTGATTTTGTTCAAGAGAATTATAACTCATTTATCTTGCACTTGTTTCATAGGCATTTCAGAAAGGGGCTAGCTCAATCTTCTACTTTTGTCAATTTTCTTTTTTGAGGAGGTGTGTGTAACTTTAAATCCTTCTAGACGTAGTACNAGAGAGAGAGAGAGAATTTTAGTTTGGTGCCATTTTGAGTTAGCAAAAAACTTGGCGAGGCACGAGAGAGAGAGAGAGAAAGGATTTTAGAATGTATAAATATAAATATAAAGATTGGCGCTTGAGGCAGTTGATTGTTGGAGTTAACAAGCAAACTTAGAGAGAGAGAGAGAGAGTTTGGACCACTTGTAGAAAGTGTCAGAGATAGAGAGAGAAGGGTGTCTTGGTTTAATGGACACAGAGGTGCATAGAAGGCCCATGAGTAGGTTATTGGAAAGGGGGAAAAAAAAGAGAGGTGTCTTTGTTTTTCTTGACATATGCTCAAAAGGATGAGATGGCACCTTAGAGATTGGGTGAGATGGTGCACATTGCATGTAAGAAATTTGTGCATCAAGATGCTTTTGAACTACATGTGTGCCATCCATGATATATGGTTGGGTTTGCAGTGAATGTGTGAGTATGAGCTCACTATTAGTGTTGACAAAAAAATTCAATTTTTGTTCTCTGTGTGCGCAGGTGCGCATGCGTGCGTGCATGCGTGCATTCGTACATCTGTGCATCCCAGTGCCATCTGCTCTCCACTATCTCCTTCTTTAATTGACCTATCCAAATGTTAAATAGTGAGAATATGCAATATGGTGAGTTGTATTGAAGCATCAAATAAGGATAGAACTAGTGTTGCATAACAACATTTTAGGTTTCCTCTTGCAACAAAATATTCTTCGAACTGATGGCATTTATTGTGGTCTTTTAGCAAATAAATTAGATTGGAAGAACCTAGAAACATTTGTTATACTACGTTTTTAATCTTGTAATGAACTGAGAGAACTCATTTTTGCTGTTTGTTGAAGGAGAATTGTCCTACTCTTTTTCACAGATGTTATCGTGGGCGACAATATTGTCAGAAAAGAGATGTTGTCGAGTCAACATCATTAATGAATTTTCTAGCAAAGATAGAATTAAAAAGTAGTTCTTTTTTTCTTAAATTAGGCGAGAATCTTGAGCCTGCAACTGATGTTGAGTTGAGAGTCTTAAGGGTTTCAAATTTTGTTTTCCATCAACAATAAAGAGGCCAACTTAATTTAGAAGCGGTTACGTCAGCCTTCATTTTGAAGAACATCAACTTCTACCTAAAGGAGGATTAGGGATATCCTATTGATTGCTGCTTTCTTTTGATTGAAAATAAGATAACAAAGATGGGACAAAGATGAACCCAATCCACCAGAATCAGCTTAACTAGACTATATAGTCTGTCAAGTCAGGGAGAGAGAGAGAGAGAGAGAGAGAAAGATGAGCTATGTTGCACCATGATTAGAGAGAGATGAGAATCATGTTATTCATTTTGTTGTTTTTGAGTCTTTAATCATTCATCGGATGAGACACCAATGATTCGAGGTTGTGACGTAGTTGACATTGAATCTAAATGTTCTATTGCTTGATAAGTACCTTTAGTAGCTAATCCTCTTGATTGTCTGATAATATGTGTGAATGTAGTGGTGGGAGTAGGGTTGATTAAGTTGTTCACATCCATGTGTAACTGGGAAAGATGGGTTCCTTCAACAAAGAAAATTCGAAGATGTTTGACGGTTAGTAGAATTGGCCATACGAATTCAATTAACAATGGATGGACATGACTCCTGATTATTTTAAAGTGCACTTCTTTACTTCCTTTTGTCTTATTTTGATATCGTCCCTTATTCTGGCGCTTGATCTGATGTTTAATCTTTTCACCCATTAACTTGCCTTTTCTGCCTTCCTGTAGCTTATGCTTGTGCCTTCTTATGTGTTGTACTCTCTAGTTAGAGATTGACCATTTTCTTTTTGTTTTGACAAGTAGCCGCCAATCTTTTGCCTTGAAAAGAAGCAGGCATAAATCGGTTTGGCAATTGTCAAGTAAAGAGATTTTTTCACAAGGCGGAGCTGATTTGCATGTGAAGAATTTTGAGATTTTTGCTATGATTGAGATTTTTGATTCGTTTCGTTTTGTCCTTTCTTCTAGTTCTTTATGTTATGTTTTTATGCAGCATTAGGACATAACACAGGACACAGTGGTTTTACCAACCTGAAGAAGCAGAAAAAATAGGTGGTGGGAGCTGGCAAGCATACCAGGGAGCTCTTTTGCAGTTTCCATCTTGATGATTTCCCTGCTGAATCTGTGATGCACAAGTGTTTGGAGCATTTCGTACCTCTAAACAAGAAGTTACCACTTCGATCAGAACATCCTGGATTCATTGTGCAGAAGGTTTATGACACTGACACACAGTTGAAAGGAAACTTTGGAAGTTAACCGACACGGATTATGAGGATTAACTAGCAACATGAGATTGACCTTCTTGTTCAAAAAACATGACGGCGCTTAGGTGAACTTCCTGATGTTGAGCCTGAAGAAAATGCTTCTGAGACTGTTGAGCAATTGGCAAGTAAACGAACCATAAGGAGGAAGCTGATGAATCCTATCGATGTTTCAAGAGCTGATGATTCAATCACAAGATCTGACCATTTTATGAAAGCAGACACACCTGGAAGCTGCATGAGTGACACTTTAAAGTACAATGCTATTTTGTTGAAGTTTAAAGCATTGACTGGTGATTCTCATCGTGATAAGTGGCTGTATAAACTTCTACAAGGAATCAGGGTAGCATGCAGTCCAAAGGAAGATGCTTCAGCCGACAATAAAATGTCAGGTAGTGCAGATGATAGTACAAAGGGTAACACCAGCGCAGCAACTATCCAATCTGGGTCAAATTTAAGTGGTTTTTTTTCTTAAGATTGATGGACCTATCTCTAGAGATATTGCCTTTCCGGAAATGATTATGTCTCCTTTTCTTTTATATATGATTGTCAGCATATGCCTTTGTTTGTTTAATCATTTATAAGAATTGTTCTTTTGCTTAGCATACCTCCTTTTCGATAATACTATATGTAGTTGTTTTTCTGACGGTAGATTGCGTGATTATTATTATGTTATTTATTTTCGTAAAGCTCGAGAGACCAGCCCCTTGGTGGTGTAGCCGATTCTACTGTGATTCATAATGTAACACCTTATTGCTTTATGGCTGGTATTCTAGTTTCCTGTAAGTACCTATGGTCAAAATGCTACTAAATCAATTACATGAGTCATCATAAACCATTGTAACCAGAAGAATCAGTAAGTACCCTGCCTCTATGGCTGCTATTCTGGTACTACAACCACGTACTACAATCAGGTACAAACAATTGCATGAGTCATTATTAACTATTGCAATAACAAGAATCAATAAGTAACCTGCCGAAGAAGAAGAAACCAATGGTAGATAGTAAGCTTGGGATTTCATAAGAAGAAGAAAGATTAGTATAAGAAGGCAGTGCTGGCTAGTAAACTTAGGTTTTGATAAGAAGAAGATTAGAAGAAACTGGTGATGGCTAGTAAGCGTGGGTTTTGATAAGAAGTAGAAGATTATAAGAAACCGGTGATGGCTAGTAATCTTTGGTTCTGATGCTTGTCATCATTATGATTTTTTTTTTTTAATTCATTGATTTTTCTTTTTTATTTTTTGTTAACTTTGTGAGCAATTTGTGGTTTCTTGTAGTTTGGTGATTGCATGATTATATCTTTCATTGATTGTATTTGTGGAGGGAAACATCATAATGTAGATCAAGATGTAATCATGTTTAGCTCATGTTTTGCATTCACAACCAGCCTTAATTTGCTTGCTTATTATCTTTTTCTTCCTTCCCCACCAAATTTTGCTCCTAAAATTTGTTTCCCTTCTGATATTTTATCTTTCTTGGTTGGTTGCGCTACTTTTGTTTATCAATTGCTACAATCTATTTTGTTTCAAAGCTTTCTACTTTTTTGGTTTGGGATTTTTGTTTACCAAGACATTTATATTTTGTAGGATGGGGAGAAAAATTACTGGCCGGATGTCGCCGTTCAGGCCATAACGGCTCTTGAAAGAGCTAACAATAGGGGTGGAAACGAGCCGAGCTCGAGCGANGTAATGAGCCGAGCAAGCTTAATCCGAGCTTTTCGAGCTTTTCGAGCTTATATATATATATATATATCATCTTGATGATACGATAGCTTTCATATCTTCTAGACCACGAAAACTAAAAAACTAAGAATCTAGTTGGGGAAATTAGTAAAGAATAGAAACCTAATTATGATAATAATGGAACATCCCTGGTGAGTTAGGATTCCCATAATAAATTAGGATCCCCCCTGGCGTTAGTAGGGTTGGTATATTAAAACGTATATTAAGAATTGGTTTTCCAGTTTTTAAGTTTTTGTAGTTTAGGAGATATAAAAGCTATCGTATCATCAAGATGTGATATATATATAATTTTTTATATATTTATATTATATAAAATTAATATATATCCGACTCATTTATTAGAGTCAAATCAATTTTAACCCGTTTACAACAACCGGGTATTTTTGTTTAGATTATCTGTTTATTTTCTCGTTTTAAAGTGATTTAGATATGTAAAAAGGAAAGAAAGAAAAAAAGTGTCTCGAGATTTAAAAGTTATACAAAGAGAGAAAAAGAAAAAGACAGAGAGTGGGATTCATCGGTTCGGCCTTCGGGAGGTTCAATGGTTCATTGTCGTATACAGGCAGTAACGAATGGAACGATAATTAATATACGAACTCTTTTATATGTATTATAAAAATTTTATTTTTTAATAATAAGTATATTTTAAAATTAAAATCAATATATACTAACCTATCAAATTAGGTTATAAATAGATATATTAAATAATAAAAACTGGCGTATTTACTTTTACTTATTATACCTCTAACTTCCGCCTTCTATTCTGTACACTCCAACTTTTCTAATCTATAAGTTCAGTATTTAATAAAAAGAAGTATAACATTATGATATAAAATATATTAATAAAACATGAAACTTGATAATCTATATAAAAACATAGTTTAATATCTATTACAAGATATGTTTAATTTGATAACTAACATATTATAACCCTTAAAGTTCGCCGAGCAAATCCCGAGCTCGAGCGAGCTGAGCTTTAATCCGAGCGAGCTCGAGCCGAGCTTAATTAAAGTTAGGTTCGAACTCGAATTTAAATCTGAGCTTTAATTAAAGTTCGGCTTAAACTCGGCTCCATTCGAGCGAGCTCGAGCCGAGCAAAGGTGGGGATAAATAAACACTTGTCTAAAAAAATAATACCTGCTAAGCCGCTTTGAAAAATAAAAATTACCAGCATTAAAATTCTTCACCGTCTTGGTTTATTCCAAGACCGAGTGGTGTGAACCCGATCAAAGACGATAGAGCATAAGACGGCTCTTACCGTAACCTAGACGTGGACTTCCACGTTGGGTCTGACACCAGTTGTCTGGTCAATGAGCTTCGGTTCGGGTATGACCTAGGTGAGGAGGGAGGTAACTTTGACGTTCATATAGATGTGGATCTTGACATGGAGGACAACTGGGATTATACTAGTTGATAGTAACAAATTTGGCCTAAGAATCATGGGATAGACTGTTTAATATACTGTAAATGACATCACGATTTTGTTGATCCCTTGAAACCTGAAAGAATCTTTTATTTATATTAGCCCAACTAGAATGGGTCTTCTCTATGGTCCACAGTCTAGATAAATTTAAATTCAAACATCTATTATTCATGTACAGACTGGTCGAAATACAAAAACTCGTATTCAACTCGTCGAATCTAGATCACCACATCTAAAACTACTCTCAAAGAATGAACGTCGGGAATATCTATTCAATGGTAGGAGAACCAGCTTGATATAGAATTGGTGTTAGTCTTTCTCGATAGGAATTTAATACAAAATACTAGGTAATCCTATCTGCTCAGCTTGGCTCGATTCCTATTCTTCGGATCACTTGGATGTTGGGTTTGGTTGGATCATCTCCTAAGTTTTTTATTCCCATTTTTGAAAGTCGGAATGGCCTTGAAATTCTTCTTCGGAAAGGTGGTATCCTTCAATTTGGGTTTGAAATTCTTTGGATTTGGAATCCATTCACCTCCGTTGAAACCAACGAAACACAAACCCTTCTGCTTGGTAAAACGCTTTCTAACGATGAAGGCGTTCTGAGCTGGAAAACATGGTTTCTTCTTCCTCCGAGGTGGACTCACGGTCTACTTATACGACTGACGACCCAGACTGAGAGGATTGAGGTGATAGTCCAATCCTAGATCAAATGGATTACAATTGGAATGAATATCAAGAAGACTAACCACCTAACTATAACTTTGATTACAAGTACGAACAATACTAGCAAGCATCAAAAAGTGGATAGTCCTGAGTACACCTCCTAGCCACTTATACCTTTTACGACGGAGAAGAGTGCACGATCCCTGTCCAGCTTACCTGAACTTCAACTGGAAGCCCTTCTGGGATTGGAACGTATCTCAGTTGATACAAGGGCTAGAATCCTTCTTAAACTAATCACCAAGAGAAAATCTAATCATCCTAAAATTCATTCAAAAACTTACATTATCCTATCAATATTGTTTTCCTCACTTAAAACATCCTTGCTTTAAAAACTCACTACCAAATAAATTTAATAGACATAGAAGAGGAAGAGAACACCCCCCCTTCGAAACTAAAGATCTACATACTAAAATTTATCTTAAGGGGTGTTCTTAAGATTACAGAGAGGGATACTCGAAACCTTTCCATCCTTCGGATTAGACTTAATAAAATTTCACACCCCCACGGATCGATATAGATTCTTATTCTTCTCTTTCAAACCTGAATTCTGACACCTATATCAAAAACACTCAATACGTGTTCTATCGTTATGTTTATTTAAAAACCAACACTTAAGATTTTAATCACTCTAAAGATTGTTGTAATAATAACTCCGATCTTTACGTCATATGAAATTTCTATAAAAAGGAAAATCTTGATCTCATCTATCTGGATAAGTTCACCTTGTACATCCATCGAGATCATCTGAACCGTAATCACTTGGATATCCTCTTTGACTTGCATCCTCTTCATTCGCAAGATCTCATCGCTTTTAAAAACCTCTACTAAAAACACAGGAGGATCAACTTCTATGAGGTAGATGGAAACTGATTCGATACTTCAGACATCTACGTAGCAAAACCTTTCTCCGATAATTGGAACTCTACGTCAGATAAAATATCTTAGTATAAACCCTCAATTAATTAAATGGAAATCTTACATTCGGACATCCAACATTTACTTAAAAATTCTTCTTCAACTCTGTACTACCTAGATATCTATTCATATTCCGATCTAATTACCGTATTCTTAAACGTATCTTCGAACCACATCTAATGAAGCTACAAATAAGCCTGGGTGAAGATCTACAGGTCTTAGACGTAGGTCTTGAAGTCGTGGATTCGTTAGACGAACAAGATCGTGTTATACTCTTAAGATCGAATATTTTGGTCACCTCAACCCAGTGTTTGGAAGGTTTATTTCACCCCTTAGTTTGGTTTAGTCAGGTATTCGAAAGGTAGTTTTAAACCTAAGTTTTTAGGTTCTTTAGGTAATTCCGAGGGTTTTTAGTGATATGTACGAATTAATAGGTTTAGATTCGGTTTTTAGTCTTAAGTCCACCCCTTTCGAAAATTTGGTCATCTCCTATTACCTTTTGGTTAAGGATGTATTTTTTAGGTCGAGGTTCTTCTAAACCTATTTTTTTTGGTTCTTTTAGAGTTAAAGTCGAATTCTTGTGGTTTTAAGGTTCTTTTGTCACTAAACTAATATGATTGGAGTTAATGTATGACAATTTAACCAAGGGGTGTGAGAGGGTACTCAAGTGTTAGGAAGTTTAGTTCAAAGTGTCTTAAACCTACGAGGATGCGGAGTGTGCTCGGTTTAGAGAGTTTCAGCTACGGCCTTAGGACGACTTAAAGGTTCAGGAGTTACGGTTTTCATTTTTAAACTTCCTAATCTCCCCGATTTTACGTTTTCATATTCGAGAGATACTTCTACTCCACTTTTCTCGAGAGTCCCCTGCAGGTGTAGAAAAATATCTTCACATCCAATCCAGTTTACTCGGGGTTCTTGTTTATAACGATTAGACATGACGACATCTTTTAAGTTCTAAGCCCGCGGGTCTTGGGTTTTAGCCCGCGGGTCTTGAAGGTCGGACGTGTTTGTCGTGGAACCAAGGAGGCAGGCTGCCAGGCGATGTGGCGATAGGACAAGGCCGCCTAGTGTGGATGGCGTGGGTGCACAGTTGTGCTAACTATAAGTGCTTCATTTGAAATCCTGGGTTGAAGGCCCGCGGGATTTGTCCCAGGCTTTACTGAAATCATAGATTATGTTTTGTTGTGAGTCCTAGACCCGCAGGATTTAGTAAAAACCCGAAGGATTTGACAGTCTTGAAGTCAAAACTGAATAAACTCACGCGGATCAGATAAAAGCGTAAGTAAAACACCGTTTTGCTGAAGCTGAGCAGGGCTGTGAAGTGTCTTCACAACTGATCAGCGACTATGACATCAATAAAGCAGTCGATTTGGGGTCCTTGTGATGTTAATATAATGTTTGTGATTTTTTTAAAACAAATTATCAAAATGTTTTAGTGATGTATTTTTAGTGATAGAATGATTTGAATCGGTTTGTGAGAATTTAAAAACGAGTTTTAATTAAAACGTATTTAATAAAAAGGTTATCGATCCAGTCCGGGATGCAACATAATTTTCTTTTTAATTCTATGACTTTCACTTTTTATGTTTATTTACCCAATTTTTGTTATTTATGAGTAGTAATTAGATTAAATTTTCTAGTGCGGTGCACCGTTTAACATACACACGGTGAACCTTGCAATGCCTTTGTAGACGAAGGCGAAGGCTACCGTTAAATGTTCGTTTACAAAATCGAAGAGTACCGTGAAAAAAGAGTGACGATTTACGAGTAGAAACTTTACAATTGAAAACAATCATTGAGATTATTTGTTGTGGGAGTAGCTTTCTGGTTTAAAAAAAGTGATTAGAAGAAAAATTTTTTTTAAACGGTTTTTAGTTTGAACTTAATCATTTATAGATTCCGAGACAACTACGCCTTAATATCTTTAATGTTAAGGAAAAATTGATATTTGATTAATTCGTAAAGAGACGGTTGAATCAATCGTTCGTCAGAAGCTGGCATGAATTGCAATTGCCGTGTGCGCGGCACGGGCCGGGCCGGGCCGGGTAGTGCAATTGTTTAAAATTTTCGATGGCACGGCGCTGTTTTTCACAATTAAAATTAATACGAGAACAAGCCTGGTATTCCACAGCGAATACGTAAAAGTGCGGATATATAAGGATCGGAAGGACGGTGAACTATAGTTTTTAGTTTATTTCGTATACATGTTTTTAGGTGTGGTTCTTCTTGACTTGTTTGATACCGATGAAGGGAAGAGCGAAAGCGCAGAGATGATGATGATCAACACGAGAGGTTGGGGCTAGAACGGTGTAGGCAGGCGTAACGGCCTAGGACGGTGCGGTCGCCGATGAACGGGCCGTTCAGCCCGTTGACGTTGGCGCTCTTGATGAGACTGACGACGCTTCTGCCGTTCTTCATGGGTGTCATGGCGACGAGGGGAGGGCAGTGGCAGCTTTGAGGGCGCTGGTACTGCAACTTGTCGAAGCGATTCCCGCCCCTGCCGCCCCCTGGCAGCCTCACGCTGTTGTTCATAGTAGGTCTACTGCTTTTCCACCAGCGCAACAGCTGGCCCACCAAGCTGCCCTACTGGGCTACGGACTTCTTATAATCCTATTTACGCTTGCCCTTGAGGCACGAGCGCTTCCAGCAGCTACTCACACTGAGGCACTTGCCCACGCTGTTTCTGGTGCTGAAGGTCGGCGGCACGCGCTTATTGTAGCACCTGCGAAGCGGCCGGCACACCTTCCGCGACCCCTAGGGCTTTTACCAGCCTCTCATGTCGTAGTGGACCAGCCTGCGGACTAACTAGCCAACTAACTCAACGTAGCTGCACGTGAGAACACGTACGTGAAACTACGTGTTCTCACGTGCATTATATTAAGCATTTGAAACAATAAACGTAATGCAACTCGAATTAATCAGCAACGAATACATGCATGCTCACACCACACAACATAATTAAACAACAGTGACATGTAAACAAACTACGCTTATATACGACGTCAATTAAGTTTCATTATTAGATTATGTATAGTATAAATCAACGCAAGATTAAAAACAAGATCAAAACGTAGTAAACTACCCTATTTGATCACATTTTTTGAATTTCTCAAAATTTAATAACTTGGAAAAAAAGCTAAAATAGGAAATGAGGAAAGCTAAGATAGGAACTTAATACAAGTTATTAAAACTAGTTTTCATAATTGTACCATATAGTTTTAAAAGAAAATTTAGCTTATTAACTATGGCTACATAAACAGTAAAAAAATATGAATAACTTACATAATAATGATAAGGGGAGGGACGTAGAGGCAGGGGACTGATTACCTAGACCTGAGGATCTGGGTTACCATTTTAACGGAATTCAAGGGAAGTATCTATAGAGAGTGGACTGATAAGATTACGGGAAGTTGTAACCGGACCAACCCCTTGATGAACCCGTGATGGATCACAACTCGGTTAATCCGCGCCTACTCTAAATCTACGCTTATAAGGGAAGTTTTCATAAATAAGCCAGCACATAGCCCTCGTGGCCTTTTCACATAGCGCGGTTAACTTCCTTCAATGCCATTGGCGTTCCTCAATGTACGCCAAGGCTAGCCGATCTTCACCAGGCCTTATACTCCTCTATCACCGGCTAGCACATTCTTGTTATTGACTGGCTCCCCCGATAGATATTTATCATATTATTATGAGGTTTTTCCCCAGAAGCGGGGACGCGTGTTTTCTGGTGTAAATAAAGGGACGTAGAAAGAAAGAGCGCAAATGACAAAAAAGATCCTCATCAAGGACATTGAATCGTAGGACCTCAGACAGACGGGAAACCCGTAGTGAGGCAACATTTGATTTTGGGAAAAAGGACATGAAAGAGGCAAGAGAAAGTTATCTTCCGTCACAAGCCGAGAAGTCCGGCTGGTCGAGAACACGACATAATCGGTAAGCCGAGTAAGTTAAGGAACCGACTTTAAGACTGAAGAGAACAAGTAAGCCGAGTAGGTCGGCTTGGTTTAAACGACATCTCTAAAGCTTGGGCCAACTGGGCTAGGAAGCAGTCGGCTTAGCGAACTGGTTAGCTTCCCGCGTTTAAAGCTCCCAGTGATAGGTGTCGGCAAGGCGTAGGGATGCGCGAGGAACTCCTCCTAGAAACTGGCCCAGTCCCTAACATCTAAAGCCGATGGTTGTGGATCGATAGAGGGGGTTTTAATTTTAGAAGTGAACTTTTCGAAACACCCCTTTCGAAGGTTGATTTCGAACCAACGTGTATGAAATAGCCCTATCACTGGGATGAACGGGGGATACGTTAGTCCTCTTATTTTGATGAAGGGTGTAGGACCGAGTAACAGGATATCTTGTTTTAAAAACCTTAACGGATACGTTAAACCACCCGAAAGAAGGAGCTAGTCGTAAAGTTGGAAACCTCACTCCCGACGACCAACTTACTTCCGGAAAGGGAGCTATCGCTGCCTTATTCTAAGGAAATGAGTAAATAAAATTTACCGAAGTTCTGTGAAACCTTAATATCTTTATTGAAAGACGGCCTCTCTTATTCTCTTAGGTTAGTTCAGAATCGAATAGCGTGAGACAGATCTTGATTAACTTATAAAATTCGGCTGAGGAGGTTCCGTTAGTTACTAATCGGCTTGGTAACTTACCGTAGGCGGAGGGGATTCAACCTGATTCTAATTAAGACTACCAAGAATATTAGGACACTTATCATAATCTCCTCGACCGAAATAAAAGACACTAATACTACCGGTTAAGTAGGAACGTTCACGACCCTCTGAATTAATATTAATTCAAGAAGTACGACTTCGGTTTTGGTACGCCGTACGAGAATGATTCCAACAACTCGTCGTCAACCTGTTACAGTAAAACCTCTGCCTGAACTACGAAGACCACTTGTACAATTGCTCCTTTTGCCTCTAGGGAATCTTTATTTCTAGATAGAAATAACTGATAAAGAACGAAAACGTGAGTAAAACAAGGAAAGCATGATCAGTGTAAGGAGTACTTCGATTAGTCCGTCGATTAACCCAACGCGTAAAACCATCCATACGATTAAAGAAATGGAAAACCCTCCTATCAGTAGGAGATCTTGATGTGTTAGAAAACAATGATCTACCCGGTTTGACACAACGAAGCGTTGGACACGGATCAATTGAAAATTATTTTCAGAAAAAGAGAGTTTGAGGCTGTTTTCTCTTCTTTTACTAATTATTTTAGAATGATTGATAAGAGAAAAAGGTACAACCCTCCTCCGAACAAACCGTTAGTAATTTTTTGTTTTATCTCAAAATAAAATGTAATATAAATTATAGTACTTTTTGAGATATGAAACATTTTTTAATGAAGCAAAAATGACAGTGCGAGTCTTACACGTCACCTTCAGTGGTCAAGTTGTTTAGACGGTCTACGTGCTCCGTGCGGGGCATATGGACTTCGTATTTTGGTGTTGGACAGCTATCAGGATCCTTACTTGTTCATTCGTCCATAGTCTCATATATTTTTGTGATCATCTATACCATCGTAAGTGGTTTTGTATTGGTGACAAACTTATTATAGTGTATTTAGTATGTATATGTAGTGTACGATCAGAGTGGCCTTATAGTATGCATTACGATCGACGACATGTAGTCCCAGGATGATATAGTTATTAGTGATCCCATCCTCTACGATAGCTCGAGCGATAGAGGAATGGAGCTAGACGTTGATAGCAACCACAACTTACTAGACTTTTCTTTGACGTTTCCTCTCGCACTCCTGATATTAGTTATCAAAAGTTACCCATTTCAGTTGCTGTTACTGCTAGATGTGATGATCCAGATAGTTTCTGTTATTATCATTTATCTGCCCTTTCTTCGCTCGTTGTTTCATATTATACTATATTTGATTATTTATGATACAATAGTAGGGAGGTTTCATCGTTTTCTTTATTTACTTTATTCTCCTAACACAAACGGTTCTAATAGAGATATATTTGAGTTCATCACTTTTTCAGTAGTACGTAGTTGACTTATAATTTTCAGTAGTACGTAGTTGACCAATAATTTTTGTTTCAGTATGCTGGGTTAGCGTGGCTGGTTGAGTATCCAGAACGGTTCGGACGTAGCAGCATTGATGTAACGGACTATCGGATCGCGACGTACATGTGTGATCGTGTAGTCAGTCGTCGGTGTCGCGACCTCCCCGTGACCATCCGCGTTGTGATAACTCATAGTATTATAGAGTGGCGAGCGTTAACTCGAGTTAGCCGGACGTTCGATACCAGTACACATTACTAGTTTGTTTAGTATTCTTATAACAGAGTTACAGGAGTCATATCAATGTACCTATCTGCTCTTCTCTCGATGACGTTCTTATTACGATTGACTATAAAATCTTGATATCGTCCACCTTTTTATCTATATTACTCGTCAAATGAAACTATAAAATCTTGACATTGTTCAACCTTTTTATCTGTATTACTCATCAAGTAACACAAGCTGCTGTACCTTGGGTGGATTTAGCCGCAGAACCTTTCTTCTAACCCCTTTTCTTCTGAGTCGTTGTTATAGTGTGATTTTATGTCGTTTTTAGGTGAGAATTCTTGTATAAATATTTTTAATAGATGACTTTTTAGTACAGGTATTTTAAAGAGTTGGGTTTTGTACGTAACTAAACGGAAGTTTTAGCTCTAGGGCTTCAGTGGCGAAGCTAGTGTTTAGGCGGCGCCCAGGCTATAGGAGAGAGAAAGAGAGAGAGAGAAACACGTACGGTTCGTTTTTTTTCTCGGGGAGTCGGTTGAAGTATATAATATTGTTAATGTGTATCTGGGAGATTTAATGTTTTTAACATAAAAGTGGTTTTGTCCTATAAAGCTCGTGGCCTAAGGGATTAAACCCCTAGGCTTTAGAGGACAAACCCGATGAAGCTCGTTGGAAATCACGTTAGTGAAAAAGCCCACAAGCCGATGGTAAAAAACCCGTGGAACAAGACGTGTACTTAGGCGTTAAAAATTAAACTACTTAGTCGAACGACTTAGTAGTTTAGGTGATTGAATTCGTAACTGAATTAAAGCCTAACGATAACCCATAGGTCTTAGTCCCGAGCTTTGAGTAAGGCCACGTGGAAGTTATTAAATCCGTCAGGTTTTACTCCAGACTTCACTTTAGGAGGTTTGTTATAAAGAACCCTGGGTCTTGAACAAAGTCTACAAACCTTTCAGAAGTTTTTGAGTCTTAGCAGGTCTTAGACTAAAACTTCGGGCAAAAGTACATTTAAAACGCGATTTTAACAAGATAGAGTTAAGTTATGAAAACACAACTGATAGCTTGACATTGAAACAGTTAAATCGTTTCAGGTCATATAATGTAAAAAACAAACCCAACGGAGATTTTTTATGAGATCAAATTAAGAGTATATTTTATTTAATTCTTTTTAATATGATTAGTTATATTTTAAAGAAATAAAAACTTAGTTTCATACTTTTATTCTACTAAGTAATGATCTAACATAGTTTGACTCTTTTTTTAAAATTTGTATAAGAAATAGTGTTTAAAGTTTTGTATTTTTTAAAGTAGTGTTTAAAATTTTGTAGTGTTTAAAACAGAAGGATCGTGAGTAAGTAGTGAACTCAAACAGTGTACAATCTATTTTATTAATTTATAGGTTTATTTATCAAGCGTTTTTAGTGTATCTAAAAATGTATGGAAAAAAACAACGCCTTACATAATGCTAATGATCCTAGCTTAGAGCAGAACAAAATGCTTGAGCAACTAGGCGGTTGTAAGACAGAGTTAAACAACGTGCAACAAGAATGAGCAACGTTAGGCCGATGATCTCATATAGCGGCGTGTGGCGGGTTTAGGGATCCCTAATACTACCACGGGATCTCGCTTGAGTTCTCTCTCTCTTAAAAACACCTCTCCACTAAGAAAAAAAAAAAAAAAAAAAAAAAAAAACAATAGACATACACCAGTTATGGAGTACATAAATATCCGGTATTTCCTCTGTAAATAGAATTAGTATAAGACTGATTTAGAGTGTATCTATCTCTAAATTTGTCTAATCCTAAATAGACAATGTAAATAAAGAATAGGGTGCACCTAATCTTTATATTGTCTATTAATGTTTATAAATAAAGAATAGGGTATACCTATTCTTTATAAAATCTATTCGGGGTTACACCTGCTTAGGATTGTAGAGGGTGAGCATGTGTGAACCATGAATAAGTATGCAAGAGTAGGGATTATATAAGAGTAGAGCAAGACGAGAAATATGCCCTTTACTAACCACGCTAGTTATTGCTCTTCTTAATATTCACTCCTCACAATATAATTCGGTGGTAGGCTTGATTGTATTGTGATGTTGAGGTTTAGAGCAGATATGGGGTTTAGTGACTTAATGTGGTCTAGTATCGTAGAGACTAGGGTATCTCGTTCGATCTAGAGAGAGTAATTACATAAACAAGAGTACTAATATAACTGTTGTTTATAGTTGTATTAGCGGGCCCGATACTCATTGTTTAGTATCCACATAATAGTTTACTAAAAAGGAATCTACGGAGTACAGTTAGGTAAAGTTGAACTGACGAAAGGATCTGTACAAGGCGACCTGGCTTAGTTAGTACCGGGAACCTATAGTACGATTTCATCGTAGTAGTTTATAGGTGAAGTACTGTACCAGATTCAAGGTTTCTCATGCGTTTCGAGTGTGTCGCTGCTTTGCCCTTAGTTAAAGCAGTGAGAGATTTTGTATCACTAGCTAGAACGTGTATGCCATACTTGCATACGATACCACCTCGATGGAGATTCCTGTACAGTGCGAGTTTTGTGGTATGCTTACATCCAAAACAACATTGAGTTCTGTTGTTTGGAGTTCTGTGACTGGGTGTACCACAGAAGAAATGTAAGCCGAAGTATGTCCGGTTCATCTCAGCACCTGGTAGAGATGACAGCTGAAGTATGTCAGAGTAAAATCGAGTAGATTCTGCTGTAAGTTCTAAATTTGTGATCGGTTGAGAATATCACGTTTCACCTAGTTGACGTGATGATTGTCGTAAATATACTAGAATAAACAGAGTAGGACGAGCGAAAGGATCGCTGTCCCGCTAGTGGTCACACTCTCCCGACTAGTTCCCGGACCACTGTAAGTAAGAGTGTTCCTATAACACGTGATTAAATTTTAAATTATTTCTACATATACTTACTTTTTACTAAAGTATTTTTTTTTAATAATCGTTTTAATAATTATGTTCTATATATTTTCAGTTCAGGATGTGTTTGGGTTAGGAGATTGTACAAATACCTTTTATAAAGATTGTTTCCCAAATCATTTTCCTAGACGATAGTATAGTAGTCATCTACGTTTAAATTAATATTAGACAGGGACACGTTGATATAAAGATTATTTCACTATAGACCAAAGTTACACAAATCTAGAAGGTATTATGAAACCTAGGAAGCGTATTCGATAGCGACGAAACAACAGTGTTATCTATTATTGTCGTAGTAGACGGCTTTAGAGGACAAACCCGATGAAGCTCGTTGGAAATCACGTTAGTGAAAAAGCCAACAAGCCGATGGTAAAAAACCCGTGGAATAAGACGTGTACTTAGGCGTTAAAAATTAAACTACTTAGTCGAACGACTTAGTAGTTTAGGTGATTGAATTCGTAACTGAATTAAAGCCTAACGAAAACCCATAGGTCTTAGTCCCGAGCTTTGAGTAAGGTCACGTGGAAGTTATTAAATCCATCAGGTTTTACTCCAGACTTCACTTTAGGAGGTTTGTTATAAAGAACCCTGGGTCTTGAACAAAGTCTACAAACCTTTCAGAAGTTTTTGAGTCTTAGCAGGTCTTAGACTAAAACTTCGGGCAAAAGTACATTTAAAACGCGATTTTAACAAGATAGAGTTAAGTTATGAAAACACAACTGATAGTTTGACATTGAAACAGTTAAATCGTTTCAGGTCATATAATGTAAAAAACAAACCCAACGGAGATTTTTTATGAGATCAAATTAAGAGTATATTTTATTTAATTCTTTTTAATATGATTAGTTATATTTTAAAGAAATAAAAACTTAGTTTCATACTTTTATTCTACTAAGTAATGATCTAACATAGTTTGACTCTTTTTTTAAAATTTGTATAAGAAATAGTGTTTAAAGTTTTGTATTTTTTAAAGTAGTGTTTAAAATTTTGTAGTGTTTAAAACAGAAGGATCGTGAGTAAGTAGTGAACTCAAACAGTGTACAATCTATTTTATTAATTTATAGGTTTATTTATCAAGCGTTTTTAGTGTATCTAAAAATGTATGGAAAAAAACAACGCCTTACATAATGCTAATGATCCTAGCTTAGAGCAGAACAAAATGCTTGAGCAACTAGGCGGTTGTAAGACAGAGTTAAACAACGTGCAACAAGAATGAGCAACGTTAGGCCGATGATCTCATATAGCGGCGTGTGGCGGGTTTAGGGATCCCTAATACTACCACGGGATCTCGCTTGAGTTCTCTCTCTCTTAAAAACACCTCTCCACTAAGAAAAAAAAAAAAAAAAAAAAAAAAAAACAATAGACATACACCAGTTATGGAGTACATAAATATCCGGTATTTCCTCTGTAAATAGAATTAGTATAAGACTGATTTAGAGTGTATCTATCTCTAAATTTGTCTAATCCTAAATAGACAATGTAAATAAAGAATAGGGTGCACCTAATCTTTATATTGTCTATTAATGTTTATAAATAAAGAATAGGGTATACCTATTCTTTATAAAATCTATTCGGGGTTACACCTGCTTAGGATTGTAGAGGGTGAGCATGTGTGAACCATGAATAAGTATGCAAGAGTAGGGATTATATAAGAGTAGAGCAAGACGAGAAATATGCCCTTTACTAACCACGCTAGTTATTGCTCTTCTTAATATTCACTCCTCACAATATAATTCGGTGGTAGGCTTGATTGTATTGTGATGTTGAGGTTTAGAGCAGATATGGGGTTTAGTGACTTAATGTGGTCTAGTATCGTAGAGACTAGGGTATCTCGTTCGATCTAGAGAGAGTAATTACATAAACAAGAGTACTAATATAACTGTTGTTTATAGTTGTATTAGCGGGCCCGATACTCATTGTTTAGTATCCACATAATAGTTTACTAAAAAGGAATCTACGGAGTACAGTTAGGTAAAGTTGAACTGACGAAAGGATCTGTACAAGGCGACCTGGCTTAGTTAGTACCGGGAACCTATAGTACGATTTCATCGTAGTAGTTTATAGGTGAAGTACTGTACCAGATTCAAGGTTTCTCATGCGTTTCGAGTGTGTCGCTGCTTTGCCCTTAGTTAAAGCAGTGAGAGATTTTGTATCACTAGCTAGAACGTGTATGCCATACTTGCATACGATACCACCTCGATGGAGATTCCTGTACAGTGCGAGTTTTGTGGTATGCTTACATCCAAAACAACATTGAGTTCTGTTGTTTGGAGTTCTGTGACTGGGTGTACCACAGAAGAAATGTAAGCCGAAGTATGTCCGGTTCATCTCAGCACCTGGTAGAGATGACAGCTGAAGTATGTCAGAGTAAAATCGAGTAGATTCTGCTGTAAGTTCTAAATTTGTGATCGGTTGAGAATATCACGTTTCACCTAGTTGACGTGATGATTGTCGTAAATATACTAGAATAAACAGAGTAGGACGAGCGAAAGGATCGCTGTCCCGCTAGTGGTCACACTCTCCCGACTAGTTCCCGGACCACTGTAAGTAAGAGTGTTCCTATAACACGTGATTAAATTTTAAATTATTTCTACATATACTTACTTTTTACTAAAGTATTTTTTTTTAATAATCGTTTTAATAATTATGTTCTATATATTTTCAGTTCAGGATGTGTTTGGGTTAGGAGATTGTACAAATACCTTTTATAAAGATTGTTTCCCAAATCATTTTCCTAGACGATAGTATAGTAGTCATCTACGTTTAAATTAATATTAGACAGGGACACGTTGATATAAAGATTATTTCACTATAGACCAAAGTTACACAAATCTAGAAGGTATTATGAAACCTAGGAAGCGTATTCGATAGCGACGAAACAACAGTGTTATCTATTATTGTCGTAGTAGACGGCTTTAGAGGACAAACCCGATGAAGCTCGTTGGAAATCACGTTAGTGAAAAAGCCAACAAGCCGATGGTAAAAAACCCGTGGAATAAGACGTGTACTTAGGCGTAGAGCTCTTAGTTCTAAAATTTGAATCGTGATTCCGGAGGTTTCTCTTCCTGAATCCGACAAGAGCCTAACCCAAGACGACTACCAACATGACCATGTTGTAGCCCAAACATGGCCATGTTTCCCGTCTAAATCGGTTGGGCTCCGATCCCAAACACGCAAGTCCCCACAACATGGCCATGTGAAAGGGTACATGACCATGTGAAACGGTCTGACGTCAGACGAACAAAAAATCCCTACAAAAACCTTAACACCGTAATGATGTTTATGGGGTGCGGGGAATCTCCAAAAGGACTCGTACCTTTGTCCCTTCTCTCTCCATTCCTCGGGAGATGAGGGAGAGAAACCAAAGAAACTAAATACTACCCTAAAAACTTCAAATTAATGAAGTAAAACCAAGAAAAACGAAGAACCATCGAAAAGGTGGTACCAACTTCCGAACCTCGAACCTAACTCCGAACAATCTCCTCTCTAGAGGTTGGGATCAACTAGAACTCGAATCAACCACGAAAAGAACTCCAATCATTGTACAGAGAACATAATCTAAGTACAAAAAGTATTCACAACACATATTTGAGCTCCTTACTCCTAAATCCCAAACTAAACCTCTAAAAACTAGATCCCGAAAACCTCGAGTGAACGATCCTAATCTTGGAAGGGGATCCAACCTAACCTTCCCAAAATTGAGGGTAAACCTCGAACCCTTCCCAAACGATGTGATATCCACTCAAAACCGGGAAAACAACTCAACCAATTATAAATTGGATACACAACAAGCATTGCAAGCACATTGAGAGTATCAAAGTGGAAATCCCTCGATCCTCCGAACACCTGTGGAGGTAAGCTGCTTTGCTTCCCAAAGCTCTCCTGAACCACCCAAACCGGAGTGGTTTTGCCCTATTTAAAAACGATTCTATCAAAAATGAATAGTATTTTACTATTACATACGTATAAGTACGATCTATCTTATAAACTCTTAAAATCTTACGAATTTTACGTGTACAATATATGTTACGTAAATCCGGAGATACATCATCTCTCGAAGTACACCTTAGTACGTATATCAATCGTAAGAATATGAACCGACCCTTGTACAAAATAAATCACTTTTACTATTCATGTTACATGAGAACCTGAATCTTGAATACGAACCGTATCCTCTAGTGAATTACAGTATTTCACCGTAACCTGAACCCACTACGTACTATGTCATTCGATTACAGTATTTCTCCGTAAACCGAACCTTATACACACCTGTATCATTCGATTACAGTATTTCTCCGTAATCCGAACCTTGTACACACCTGAATCACTCGATTATAGTATTTCTCCGTAATCCGAACCTTATATACAGTCACTCTATATTACGGTATTTCTGCGTAACCTGTATTACTTGCCAATTTGGAGGTGGAACCCTGTAATTTGATCTGGAAACCCTACAATCGCTAGTAAAGGTACAATCTCTGTACTACTGGCCTAGCAACTCTGCTACTAATACGAACTAACGGTAAACACGAGTAAGTGTATACGAACACTCCCAGCGAGGGATATTCGGCCGTGAAGCCTCAATCGGAAGCGCTGTCATCAAGTGCACACGCCCTAACTCTGCGGACATCCCAGTGTACCCTGTCTGAGTAAGGATCGTACCTTACTATCCGATGGTATCCGTCGATCCGCCGTGTTCGACCTGATGTGTACATATCCAGGATTCACTCTAACTTGCTCTTATAATTTATCATTATACTGTTAGTGATGAACTATCATATAGGATCAACCTAAATAGTCTGTAAACCTGTACATCACATGAACTATCGCAACGAATAACGTAAAATCGTATGAACCAATTGTACTATCTCGTATAATCTGTACATAACCGTATAACCTAGTACTATCTTATATACATGTGGAACAACTGTAGTACATATGAACACCGTATCATCCTATCGTAAAGAAGTATACGAAAGTAAAGGCGTCAATAATAATCGATAAGTATAGAACAGTGCGGGGCCCTGGCCGCCTCCGGGAGGGCCACCGCACGGTTCTGGGCGGTATACAGATGTGTATATTCCGCAGATGTTATTTCGCCTTCATTTTCCTTCTTTATCTTATTTATCTTATTATTGTTGATTGCTATAGTCTCGCTCGTTTCAAGATAGTAGATTTGGTCTCATTTTCCTGATATTGTTCTGCTTCTTTCATTTCGTATTCCACTATGTTATGATTGAGGAGTTTTCTTTATGGTTCTAGGCTTTCTTTCCACCAGAGATATGTATATGCCCATGTTGAGAGTTGGAGGGTATTTTATTTTTGTAGCTCTCCATCTGGTGGATCACTGAGCAGTGAGCGACTTCTCGATCGAGCTTCGGTGCGGGAAGGGAGCCAGGGATCGGAGAGGGCTGCACCTTCCGAGACTTTCTTTTGTATTTTGTCTCCCGCACTCTTGATATTAAATATCAAGGGTCACCCGTTAATGACTGGAGTCGAGTTACGTGGTGATACGGGGTTTTCTTTTCCCATTCATTGCTGTTATTATTATTCGTTATTTCTCGCGCATGTTATTGACGACTTTCTTTCATATATACTTTGCGATATAATGATACAGAATTCATTCGTACTACATTCATACTACATGTAGATGAGATCGTATTTGTTCATGCCGGCTGCCGTTCTTCATTTGCGATGACAGGTTCTACAGTACGTATTTCTTACTCGAGATGATACGCTGGGTCACATGATACTGTGTTACTTACTTTATCCGTTCATATAATATACATAGGGTTACGATACAGTACTCGCACAGTCCATTGGGTTGATGATTCGGATAGATCGTCACTAATAAGTAAGTATTATGGCATAGCTAAAGGTAAAGGTTAATTCCTGGATGGTTTCCATCAGGTCGAACACGGCAGATTCACGGACACCATCGGGCTGTAAGGATGAGAACCTTACACAGACAGGGTGAGCTGGGGCATCCGAAGAGTTATGGCGTGCTCGCTTGTATTCAGTGTATCCGATTGAGGCCTCACGGCCGAACATCCCTCGCTGGGAGTGTTCGTACACGCTTACTCGTGTTTACTGTTCGTTCGCATCAGTTGCAAAGTTCATGAGTTAGTAGTACAGAGATTATACCATTATCAGTGATCGTAGAGTTACTAGATCAAGATCCAGTGTTACACTTCGAGGTTAGTAAGTGAGCCAGATCACGGGGAAATACTGTGAATCTGTAAAGCTACATGTTTATACAAGGTTAAGAGAGTTACCGGGATAGGTGATCCAAGTGTGTGTTGGGCTCGAGTTACGGCGAAATACTGTAATCGAGTGTTAGAATGTACAGTTAGAACAGTATACGGAGAAATACCGAACGATTCTAGGCAATTCAGAGTTCATTCTTATCGAATTTTACGTACTTCCATTACGAGTGAAAGTGTTATCCTTTATACTAAGGTTCAGAGTTATCCTACGGTTTGTATATGCTCATGGTGTACAATCAAGAGATGATATACCTCCAGGCTTGAAAGTAGTGTGTATTGCATCCGTATAATTCGTAGGATTTTAAGTGTTATTTATGTAAATAGTACTTTTACGTACTTAAAAATGAGATGTTCGTATTTTATACTCTATACTCTTAAAGAGTATACGGTCCGATCCAGTTTGGGTGGCTTGGCAGCGTACGAGGGAGCTAAGCGGCTTGCTCTAACAGGAGCTCAGAGTTTTATGGGATTTTCATAGCTCGCTTCTCTATGTGCCAGTAATGCTAGTTGATATTCTAGTTTGAAATTGTTTGAACCTTTTTTCCGATTTTGAGTGGATTACACACCCTTTAGAGAGAGTTCGAGGTTTTCTCTCGATTTAGGGAAGGTTAGGTTCGGGTTCCTTCCAAGGTTAGGTTAGTTAGATCGGAGATTTCGGGATCTAGTTTTTCGGGATTTTTAGTTGGGATTGTGGGTAAGATCCCAAGGTATACCATTTTGGATGGTTTAGTTCTTAGTTTCTCATCTTAGGTTCATGATTGGAGGGTTCTACGGAGGTTTGTTCGAGGTTTAGAAGATCCCAACTTCTAACCAGGTGGTGGTTCGAGATGTTCGTCCGAGGTTCGGTTCGTTCCCACCTTTCTTCTCTTTCCCCAACTCGAGGTTCGAGGGAGTTCGTTCGAGGAGAAGAAGAAGAGGAGGAAGAAGAAGAAGAGAGAGATCTTACACATCCCACTCCCACTCTTTAGTCCTCCCTTCTCTCCCTTTATCGATTATTCGGGTAGAACACATTGTTTTAGGCCTCTCCGGGGAGTTTTTGAGTTTAAATGTAGTCGGGCTTGACCCGTCAAAAGCGGGTCTCCCTGGCCAGAGAGCGACGCTTGGGCTTTTTGGTTGCAAGCCCTTGGTCAGAGAGGGACGCGCCCTGGCCAGAGAGTGACGCATCTGCGCGAGCCCCTGGTCAGAGCAGGCGGTCCCTGGACAACGGAGTCCCGACGGCGTTGTGACGAGTGACTCCCTGGCCAGAGAGGAAAGTCCCTGGCCAGGGGCTCTCACTTTTGAGAGTCCTGAGCAGGTCTTAAGTCCAAAAGCTTGAAAAATCCAGCCTTTTGTAAGATGCTGGGAGGTGGTTCATACCTTTTCGAGCTTTATGTAGGTTTGTGAGCCAGGAGCGTTAAACGCTTCCAGGTCACACGATGTATAGACGAAATGCAAACCCAGATCACCACGAAAAACGATTCCAGTCATTAACGGGTGACCTTTGATATTTAATATCAAGAATGCGGGGGATAAAATACAAAAGAAAGTTTCGGAAGGTGGAACCTTCTCCAAACCCTAGCGTCCTTTCCTTAGCGGAGCTCGATCGATCGCTCCCTAAACAGCTATCCACCAGGTGAAGAGAAAACAAAGAAAAACTTCTCCAACTCTCTGAACATGGTAAAACATCTCTGGTGGGTAATATACATAGAACTCTGAATACGATATGATAAAATGTAATATGAAATCACCAAATCAAAAGAAACTAAGAAAAACAACTATCTTGAATCAACATATGAGCGAGACTATAGAGATCTATGAGAGATAAAGAATAAGTAAATAGCGATAACAACATCTACGGAATAAACACGCCCGTATACCGCCCAGACCCGTGCGTGGCCCGCCCGGATACGGCACAGAGCCCCGCACTGCAGTAGAGATAGACGCCTAGGTAGTCGCAGCCACATAGGGCAGTTACATTCGAGAGGAGGTACTATCGTATCTCGTTCCAAGCGTCAAGGAGTGTCTATAGACTTTTAGGAAAATTAACGGACGGTTACACGTGAAACGCGAGAACAGGAAGCCGATATTTTGGTCCTCCAACTAAGTATATTTAGAGGAGCAGATCAAGAGGTAACTCTTTACGTCAGAAGTGTAGGTAAACCTTGTTAAGGTTTAGATTTACACGCTGCTATCGGTCTTAGTCCGCTTAACTCTGTTTGGAGTGGTGACCCCTCTTACAGAGAAGTATCAGATGAGGGAGTAAAACCCACATAGGAAAGCAGTGATTAGTCCGGAATATAAACAGTTAACTAGGTAGACGGAAGGCAAAATAAAATTTTTAGGTAAATAAAGGTTATCAAAGCAGGTCTGCCTTCTAGTTGATTGAGGGTGTGTAATAAGAATCGGTATCTTGAGTAGAGTAGGAGGTATCGTCGATGGGTAAATAGTGTTTGACCACTTGAGTATCGAAGTCGTATTCTTCGGCCGAGTAGTTGTAGGTATCTCCGTGTGTACTTGCTAAGGGGAAGCTAGAGTTTAGCTGTTGCCCCTTGTGGAGGTGCAAATGAAGAAGCATTACTACCTGAAACACTCGGTACCAGTTAGCCGTGTGAGGGTGACTGGTATCCTAGTGAGGGTGACAAAAGCCGATAAAGAAGTACACCGGAGTCACGGAGTAAGAGCGGATTGTTACCCTGTAACAGTAATCCAAGAACGTTGAGCATATCACGTTCTAGGAAAAATTAGTGTGGTTACAGACTTTTTAGTAAGAGTTCTTTTAGGTGTAACGCGCTGAGATAGAGTCAGTAAGGAGGTAGTCCTACTAACGGTATGTAGTGTATCGGAAAGCTCGTTAGTCTTATAGATTATTTTTAAACAAATAAACGAGATCCCGGATTGAAAAGTATAAATACTCTTCATAATACGTGTATAGGACGGCTAGGGGTACCAGCATTCGGAAGGTTTAAACCGAATATGGTACGGTATTAAGTATCCCTCAACTTTCTTGACTGAATCTCCCGTGAGCCAATTCATATATCCATCGTCAGTTATTGCGTAGTGGGGTTTTTGATTAACCCTCCAACCGAACGCAGTAGTATCTGGATTGGTAAAAGTTTCACAGAATAAGAGGAGAGACGTTGTGGTAAAACAACGTCTCATGGCCCTTATCAATTGACAGACGCATAAAAGAACAGGAGTGTATCAAAGGATTTGACCATACTATTTACGAGAGCAGGAGATAGTTATGCATCTTACAAATCTCAAGAAAGACAAACCAAGAGTTGGAGGTGATTTTTCGCAAATTTTATTAGGTTTCGAATACTTGCCACTCTGTTGTCTATATGGGCTTGATATTGCCCTCATCAGTAGTTACTTTCACTCCTTTATCATGTGCGGTACTGCACGAGAGTGTAAGTATCCAGGCGTATACAGACTTACTTGATCGAGGTTACCTACTCAACGAGATGTACGGAATGGTTTTTCGAAAGACGTCCGAAAAGGACGATTTGTACCAAGTCTTCCTCCATCCGATTCGAATCGCTCACTGGGGTTGTCCGGAAGAGATCGATCAGCTCGGTAAGAAAGAACAGGTTACACTAGGTTAGAGCGTACGGTAAACTATCTTAGTCTGTGTTGTAGTCTTCTTTGATTATTTCGTCTTAATAACAATATTAATTATTTTAGGTTCAGGTTTAGATTCTGTTTCTTTAGTAAGAAATTTGTTGGTAATGGTATTTTCAGGAACGGGTTTATTTATCGATTGACTCATAGGCATTTCACTTTTCTTTTTGGATTAGATTCATTGCGATTTTGACTGTCATCTAATGTAGCCTACAAGCCACGTATGTCGTGTAGTACATTATAGTTTATTGCTAGTAAGTGTTAGATTCAACCATACGCGGTTAAGGTTACTGAAGAAGGAGTCACAGCAAAGGTTAGTACTGTATTACCGACGGTCGTCTGTGGGCTGCTATTAGGTGTATAGTACGAGCTAGAGAGCAATGTACGAAACAACGAGGACACGGATGTTAGGTTAGTCTCTCTCGCACTCGTTGTTTTTGTACGCTTGTTTGTATTTATTCTCTCAGTCCTAACCCTAAATGGAAGAAGCCGAATTACGTTAGTGCTCGCTTCACAGGGTACAAAGGTGTCTATATCGTAAAGTGAAATAAATTTAAAAAAAAAGGCGCGGACAGAAACGCCGCGAAGAGTTAAGACGGGAGTAAACCACGCGCCAAAGATCAGAAACGTATAAATAAAAGAGGTAAAGCCGCGAACACGAATCCGGTGAACGGAGACGCGACAGATGGCACCCGTTGCTCACGCAATCGTGCCAAGCGGAGAGACGCGAAGCGAAGATTGAGTTCTACAGCTCGATATAGCAACTGCCAGAATTATGGAAGTAATACTCAGTCGTGTTGAAACTAAACTAGGGTTCTACTTAGACCATTTCTTGACTATTGACTGACTTGGACAACAAGCAGTCACTCGAGCGTTGGCCGACGAAATTCAAGAGAATAGTATCGTCTGTAGTGGGAATTCACGAAACGGTATCTTACGAAGCCCAGCTTGTACATAACTAACTTAAACTCTAAATTCCGTGCTTCAGAACACCAGCTGCACGGGGATATAAAGTGAAACTCGACGAGGGTGTATAGAAATCGTCAGAGTATTAAGAGTTTAAGAAACTAGTTTAGTAGCACGTATGTCGAGTTGTAACATATCGCACGTGATGCTAGAAAGAGTTCGGTGAGCAATATCCGAACGTTTAGCGCTGCCACGACTCGGCAGCACGGAAGAAGTCCGGCTTGGTATGACAAACAATTTACCGATTCATAGGGAAAGAGTAAATCCTCTATAACTTAAAAAAATACGGTGTACAGTATTAAACAAGGTAGTTCGGATAGAACTAAATTGCTTAGGCGCTACCTTTTTAAAAACCTTCGGTAAATAGTGATGTTATTTACATGTATTAAAATTTAATCCGTATTTATAAGTGTTATAATAAGAGTTAGGTTAAACTATTATTTTAAAGAGTGTCGTAGAAGTTTAGTTTTTAAAGCGAGTAGAGTAGGTTACGTCTGTTTTTATTATATAGTTTAATTACTTCTTATTTAGGTGCAGTGTCTATTTTATATTCGTTATACGTTAAACACTTTGTTAATTGAATATATTCTGACGTTCTTCGTTATATATATTAAGTCACTGTTTGTTATAATATCTTCATTGTAACTAGGATCACCAATCGGCTTCGTCCTAATTTTCATTCCAACTCCCAAGTTTAGGTTTACGGTTGTAACAAAGAGAGAAAAATAAAATATAACTTGGTAATTCGGGAACTCAACCCGAATCCGAATGCGACCGGAATGTTCGTACGAACCCGGGTTAAGTCAGCCCGGGGCGTTCGCCGGGACACGTACGTCCGGGGGCGTCCGGGACGTGCCCGTCCGGGACGTTCGGATCACGCCCACCGAGGCGGTCCGGCGTCCGCGCGCACGGGGGGGGCGTCCGGGCAGTGTCCTTCCGGAGAGTTGGGGTCTCGCCCGTCGTACGCCAAACGGAGTTGGTTATACGCTAAGTAAAACTATGGTGACAATCTATTTTATTAATTTATAGGTTTATTTATCAAGGTTTATTTATCAAGCGTTTTTAGTGTATCTAAAAATGTATGGAGAAAACAACGCCTTACGTAATGCTAATGATCCTAGCTTAGAGCAGAACAAAATGCTTGAGCAACTAGGTGGTTGCAGGACAGAGTTAAACAACGTACAACAAGAATGAGCAACGTTAGGCTCTCTCTCTTGAAAACACCTCTCTACTAAGAAAAAATAAAATATAACTTGGTAATTCGGGAACTCAACCCGAATCCGAATGCGACCGGAATGTTCGTACGAACCCGGGTTAAGTCAGCCCGGGGCGTTCGCCGGGACGCGTACGTCCGGGGGCGTCCGGGACGTGCCCGTCCGGGACGTTCGCATCACGCCCACCGAGGCGGTCCGGCGTCCGAGGCGCGCGCGCGGGGGGGCGTCCGGGCAGTGTCCTTCCGGAGAGTTGGGGTCTCGCCCGTCGTACGCCAAACGGAGTTGGTTATACGCTAAGTAAAACTATGGTGACAATCTATTTTATTAATTTATAGGTTTATTTATCAAGGTTTATTTATCAAGCGTTTTTAGTGTATCTAAAAATGTATGGAGAAAACAACGCCTTACGTAATGCTAATAGTCCTAGCTTAGAGCAGAACAAAATGCTTGAGCAACTAGGTGGTTGCAGGACAGAGTTAAACAACGTACAACAAGAATGAGCAACGTTAGGCTCTCTCTCTTGAAAACACCTCTCTACTAAGAAAAAATAAAATATAACTTGGTAATTCGGGAACTCAACCCGAATCCGAATGCGACCGGAATGTTCGTACGAACCCGGGTTAAGTCAGCCCGGGGCGTTCGCCGGGACGCGTACGTCCGGGGGCGTCCGGGACGTGCCCGTCCGGGACGTTCGCATCACGCCCACCGAGGCGGTCCGGCGTCCGAGGCGCGCGCGCGGGGGGGCGTCCGGGCAGTGTCCTTCCGGAGAGTTGGGGTCTCGCCCGTCGTACGCCAAACGGAGTTGGTTATACGCTAAGTAAAACTATGGTGACAATCTATTTTATTAATTTATAGGTTTATTTATCAAGGTTTATTTATCAAGCGTTTTTAGTGTATCTAAAAATGTATGGAGAAAACAACGCCTTACGTAATGCTAATAGTCCTAGCTTAGAGCAGAACAAAATGCTTGAGCAACTAGGTGGTTGCAGGACAGAGTTAAACAACGTACAACAAGAATGAGCAACGTTAGGCTCTCTCTCTTGAAAACACCTCTCTACTAAGAAAAAATAAAATATAACTTGGTAATTCGGGAACTCAACCCGAATCCGAATGCGACCGGAATGTTCGTACGAACCCGGGTTAAGTCAGCCCGGGGCGTTCGCCGGGACGCGTACGTCCGGGGGCGTCCGGGACGTGCCCGTCCGGGACGTTCGCATCACGCCCACCGAGGCGGTCCGGCGTCCGAGGCGCGCGCGCGGGGGGGCGTCCGGGCAGTGTCCTTCCGGAGAGTTGGGGTCTCGCCCGTCGTACGCCAAACGGAGTTGGTTATACGCTAAGTAAAACTATGGTGACAATCTATTTTATTAATTTATAGGTTTATTTATCAAGGTTTATTTATCAAGCGTTTTTAGTGTATCTAAAAATGTATGGAGAAAACAACGCCTTACGTAATGCTAATAGTCCTAGCTTAGAGCAGAACAAAATGCTTGAGCAACTAGGTGGTTGCAGGACAGAGTTAAACAACGTACAACAAGAATGAGCAACGTTAGGCTCTCTCTCTTGAAAACACCTCTCTACTAAGAAAAAATAAAATATAACTTGGTAATTCGGGAACTCAACCCGAATCCGAATGCGACCGGAATGTTCGTACGAACCCGGGTTAAGTCAGCCCGGGGCGTTCGCCGGGACGCGTACGTCCGGGGGCGTCCGGGACGTGCCCGTCCGGGACGTTCGCATCACGCCCACCGAGGCGGTCCGGCGTCCGAGGCGCGCGCGCGGGGGGGCGTCCGGGCAGTGTCCTTCCGGAGAGTTGGGGTCTCGCCCGTCGTACGCCAAACGGAGTTGGTTATACGCTAAGTAAAACTATGGTGACAATCTATTTTATTAATTTATAGGTTTATTTATTAAGCGTTTTTAGTGTATCTAAAAATGTATGGAGAAAACAACGTATGGAGAAAACAACGCCTTACGTAATGCTAATAGTCCTAGCTTAGAGCAGAACAAAATGCTTGAGCAACTAGGCGGTTGCAGGACAGAGTTAAACAACGTACAACAAGAATGAGCAACGTTAGGCTCTCTCTCTTGAAAACACCTCTCTACTAAGAAAAAAAAAAAAAAACCAATAGGCATACACCAGTTATGGAGTACATAAATATCCGGTATTTCCTCTGCAAATAGGATTAGTATAAGACTGATTTAGAGTGTATCTATCTCTAAATTTGTCTAATCCTAAATAGACAATCTAAATAAAGAATAGGGTACACCTGATCTTTATATTGTCTATTAATGTGTATAAATAAAGAATAGGATATACCTAATCTTTATAAATCTATTCGGGGTTACACCTACTTAGGATTGTCAGTGGCCGATTCTAGTACTTCCAAGTACGGTATTACTAATAATTTATGTTTTTTTTACGGTTAGTTCTAGGTTTATCGTGGGATAGGGAACGCGTGTTTCTCTGAGGGGGAGGGATAGGGAAAAAGGCGTTGAGGACTCAGTTGTCGCAACTAGCAGAGGAAAAAGAGGAACAAGAGAATGAGGTAGAGGTGGTGGTAGTGTGTGATAACGGTGGCGGTAGCTGCGAGTGACGACGAGGTTAGGAAAGGAGGATGATAATAAAGAGGACGGTGGTATTATCAATCCTTCTCACGACAACAGCAGCAGCAGTTGTCGTCGTCGTAGTCACCGTAGCGGCCCGTCGCCGTCGTAGTCGCTGTAGCCGGCCGTAGCAGTAACGGTTATAACCACAGCAGCAGTAACTGCAGAGCAGTCATCGCCACCATCGTAGCTGCCACGGTTGCAGTAACAGCAGCAGCCTCCCGCATCTCCCTCTCCCTACTCCCCTCTCTTATCCTTCCCAGCTGCATCATCTCCCTCTCTTTCGTCTCCTCCGTTGTCCTTCCCTCCTGCCTCATCTCCCTCTCCTTCCTCTCTTCACCTACCCTTCCCTCCTATCACATCTCCCTCTCTCTTCTGTTCTCTCTACCCTTCCCTACTACTTTCCTTTGCCTTCTTCCTACCCCTTTGGTACGCTCATTATCTCGTTAAAAATCCTAAGCCCGAAATACCTTTCTAGGCCTAGGGTTTCCAAAGTGGGCTTTTAAAATATGTTTCCTAGGTCTGGGACTCGATCACAAACCTAACCCATGTTCTCCCCCCTATTCCCCCAATAGGGGTGAAAACATGGGTTTGTGTAAAAACCTACCCACTCTTGTGAACAAGGGTGGATATGGTTGTGAACAAGGGTGGATATGGCCACCATCCATATCCACCCTTGAACAAGGGTGGATCCCCTCAAGCTCGGCTTGAAATGAATTTCGAGCCTTTTATTTTGTTCAAGCTCAGCTCATTTAATTTCGAGTCGAACTCGAACGAGCCGAATATCGAGCCGAACACGAGTCGAACGCGAGCCGGCTCGCTCGTTTGCCAGCCCTAGCTAACAATGAAGCTCTTGGCTCTGATTTCCAGAAGTATAATCAGAAAATGAGGTAATTGGATTTCCATCATAAGGTCTGTAAGTTCTTTCTAATTTCTTCATTTGCAACTTGTTCCTTTGATAATGGCGTTAAGAATCAAATCAGCTGCTTCACCAGTTGCAACTTGTTCCTTTGATAATGGCTTTAAGAATCAAATTAGCTGCTTCGCCAGTATGATTGATGACTCTGTTCTTCTTTTTTATGTACTAAGGTAAATTTGAGATCAGGAATCTTGGATTTTATTATAGGAGATGAGTTTCAAGTAATAAGTTTATAAATGATTGAAAATAGAAGGTCTTTCGAACATGTTCTTGTTTCAAGTTTTACTATTGGGTTGATGCCGGCGTAGTTGCTTCATGAAGTATACATTACTGAATCCTAAAGAATGTCAAATTTAGAAGGATAAAAGCCATTTAAATTGAAGATTTACATTGTTGATCATGTTAAATCTCATTTAGATATCTGGAAACAAAATGCTGTTTGTAACTTATATGGAAGACAAAATTGTTACCATCTCTTCTCCCCAAAAAGAAAAAAAAAAAAGAATGTTTCCATCACCTCAAAAAAAAAAAAAAGTTTCCACCTCTCGATTAAAAAATGACACACATTTAATTTTTTTTTGAAGTATCTAGATCTAATAGTTTCAGTTTGAGACATGTTAAAGATGTCTGTTCATAATCACCACATCATAATCATCCACCCTAATAGATTCGATTTGATCCCTGCTAATAATCTGTTAGTTGAAGCATTTGATGAGGAATAGCCGTATTTTGCATGAAATCTATGAGGATACTACTAATTGGTAGAGATTTATTGAACCATCTTAAATCATGTACAAGGTAATTGACAACCACACTTCTCTTTATTCTTATGGTCAGTAGAGATGATGCCTCTGGTTGTCTGTATGCTCGTGTTACTTTTGTTAGAGGCCCTTTTTTACTTGGGTACTTCTGGCATATGATGTGCGCAAATGGTGGGATCTAAATCATAGCTTGCTCCGATTATATAGATGTTATGCTATTCTCTTTCTCAGATCTACACTTTTTCCTCAATCTTCTTATGTCATAATTGCTTGCTGTTTGATTTCATTTCATCTCTCTCTCTGTCTACTTAACTTCTTTGTTCTTTTAAATATGTTAAACCTTGTCTGATTGTTCCCTTCTGGGATTCTGATTATTGAAATACCAAGAATCTATCTTCATTTTATTCTTGCAGAATAATGCTATATTAGCTAGACGCTTCCTTAATAAAGAGTTGGACCCAGTTGTTATCTTAACCATGTCTCCAAATGAGCTAAAGGTTTGCTCTGGTTTCCAGTTACTTCTTCAAAATTCTTTTAACTGCATCAGTCAATAGTCAATAGAGATTATATCTTTGGTAGCTTGTTAGGAATAGCCAGTAGATACTTGACATTAATCATCGAAGAAGAAAGAATGTTTAATTTATAATCCTTTGCTTGATTTATGGCCCGAAGTTGGTAGTTTGTTGGGATTCTTTTTAGTTGTTAATGGTAAGACTCTTTCGTATACTTTCTTTCAGTATGAAGGACCAGAAGGCCATGAAAGATCATCAGTACATATGAGAGAGGCTGTTTTATTGACATAGTCGTAGGAAACATCTGAGTAGGAACTTTTGACTATTGCTATGTAGCTTGCAATTTTTTGTTGCCACATTGAGAAAAGTTTATCTAAGGGAAAGGATTCCTGTATCTCCAATATTTTCAAAAATATGGCATGACATGTATATGTGGAATTTCTTATGCAATCCATGCACATCTACAACAGTTTAGACTTTGACTTCAACTATTGATTGCCATCTTATGAAGTGTGAACCCTTTTTTATCCATTTAGCCTTTTGACTTGCATAAAATACTTTTTCAATCCAAGCCTGTCATGCTTTTCCGTTAACTCTAGTATTTTTGTGCTTTCCTCCTGCTAAAAGTGCCTTCTTTTTTATATTTCTACTTCTAGTGGTGCACGTATCTAAGTGTTTCTGGGTTTTCTCTCCTTTGAGCTTATCAGGATGGGTTGACTGCGGAGGAGAAAACAACAAAGGAACCTGAAGAATCAAAACAGTTGCAGGTAATTAAGCTTATACCTATATCTTTATGATATGAGCTGAATTTTTCATTTCATATCCGCAACTTTATATACTGCGATACAATTTTGCATCTGCTTATCTACGTAACAACTATGCTGAATATGAAATTCTATTCAGCTGTTAAGTTGTAGCATTTCTAAGCAGGTTTCGCGTGGCTTGATGCACGATGTTCAATATGTGCGGATAAGAAAGTAGGAATCTCTGAGATTATTCGCGCCGGTGTCATGGGGATCAAAATCAGGTATCCAACATATTGTAATTACTTTCGTCGGTTCTGGTGCATTTGTCTCGCAGTTCTCCTTCCATGATTTTAATAAAGCTAGTAGTTTAAGGGGATATCCAATTTTTGTGCACAATCGACCTTAACTTGTCCATTGTGATGAATTTTCTCAGCTCGAGTGCATAGCATGTGGTCATACATGGTACACTCCTCGAGATGCCATCTCATCACTAACCATCGACACTCCAAACATTGTTGGAAATGCGGGCACAGCGCCATGGGCCACCGCCGAATTCGAGGACGTCGAGAAGAAGCTGGTTAGCCCCCGAGAAGCAGAGAAGCCTGCTGTTGACATCTTTCACAAGTCAACTGCGGCTTATATGCCTGTTCTGGAAACCCAAAAATCGTTCAACAGATCAAAGACAGAAGATACTGCTAACATACATGCAACAAATCGTGAATAGCTTATCGATGGTCTTCTTTTTTTAAGGGCCACTTTGTTTCTTGGGGGCCACTACGGGGAAATTGGAGGTTTTAGTTGAGCAATCTATAGAATTAGCATCTGTACAGCACTCACATCAAACTTCTGTTGTATCTACGATCTTATGCCACCATTGTGATAGTTTTCTTTCGTGTACTGCTTCTTTCTGTGTGTACCCCCTGGAAAGATGAAATTTGCTTGTATGACTTTCATGCGGAATTCGACATCCCAAAATAAGTATTTGTTATTGTAGTGAATATACTCAATAGAGTTAGACTTTAAAATTTAAATGTTTTATATATTTGATAAAAAAAATTATTCACTTTATTTTAAAAAAGATCTTTTGATTTTAAAATCGAATAATTTAATTATCCATTTTTGAAGGGTCATTCTAATTTGGTTATATATAATTTAAATCCATTTGATAGACTTAAGTGTAATTTTTAAAATTTATGATATTTTGCTTTAAAATATTTTAAATGTTCTAAGTCATTATTAGCAGTTGTCTCGTTATCTAGAGGTTTTAAATCAACAAATTAAAGGCTTTAAATCAACAAATTTATAGGTTGATATATGGCATTTGCAAGATGATCCAAACCAAATAAAATTTTTAATAGGAAAAGCCTTTTATTGTTCATACAAGATCAATGCACTTGGTTTGAAATTCAATAACCATATGATTGATTTTTTTTTTTTTTTTTTTTTTGCTATTCATTTCGAGACGGCTCATTTATAAAATTGATGAATGATGAAAATTTATAAAATTTAAATTTTTAGACACTTTTAATATTCTAAATCAAGTTTGATAGTATCGACCATCAAATCAGCTGTTTTATTATTGAAATTAAAAGTGAAAAAAGAGAGGTCTCTGTGTTTTTGCAAGTACTCTAGAGCTAAACTCATAATCAAGTTTAAGTGAGAGATTGAAATACATTGAATTTTTTTACAGCCTATTCACATAAAATCTATGAATTATGAAGGGAAGGAAGAAAAGCTTTTAATTGAAAAATGCTACGTGTACATTTCTCAAAAAAGTGTAAATTTTATTCCTCTTTATTGTAAAATTCATAATTTTTTAAAAATTATTAGTACTTATTAAAAAATTAATAAAATAAAAATTAAATATTAGTCCGGTCTATTTCGTTTGGTTTGGGAATAGGGATAGGGATAGGCCCTTATCCCCCCTTTTATACCCAAACGCTAATTTTTTACCCGAGAATAGTAGTTCTCGGTTATCCCCACCAACACCTCTATTTTCTATATAAAACTTTCTAATATTTTTCTTATCCTCGGGAACAACCCAATTTTCATCCAAACGCTATTTTGCTTATCTCCATACTTGTACCTATCCCTATAATAACTAGTTCTTGCTTATACCCGAACCAAACGGTACCTTAGTTTATCCAAATCATTCGAAATATTTTGTCTCTCACGAAAAAACAAATATAAACTGACGCTTCTGGCACGACGAACGGTGGGACCAACGCGGCACGTCAGATTACGGCTTATACTTAGTTGCTCGAATTGCGGAAAAAAAAAAGTCGGAAATTAGCGCCGATTGAGGGACTTTTTTCGAAAATAACCCTCTGAAATTTCGTAATTGGCAAAATAACCCTGTAAAACTTTTATTTGTGAAACTAACCCTCCTCTCGCCACCTCAGCTGCCACATCAGCAGTTCTCACAAAGACGGTGACTCATTCACCGACTTTGGCGCAACCTTTTGAAGACGGTGAATGGTTCACCGTCTTCTCAGGCCTGCACCATTCACCGTCTTCTCAGCAATTCCCGGGGAGCTTAGGGTGCCTCGAGAAGACGGTGACTCGTTTACCGCCTTCACAAAGGCGGTGAATCGTCTACCGTCTTATCGAGGCCACCGCCCACTCAGCAATTCCCAGCGCGGCGCAAGACTTTCTCAGCAATTCCCCGCGCCTACGGAAGACAGTCACTCGTTTACCGCCTTGACAAAGACGGTCAATAGTTTACCGCATTATCTGAGGGAGTTTACCGTCTTCAGTGTAGAACTCCACCCAGCCTAATTTCGCTAAGTCCTGGAGAGGGGGGCTAAAACACAGATAAGACGGTGACTCGTTCACCGTCTCGTTCAGCGTCTCATCTGGACTCCACTCAACACGGTTAACACCGTCTTTAGTGTTGGACTCATCGATAAAACGGTGAACGGTCTACCGTCTTCATTAGGCGGTGAACGATTCACCGTCTTATGAAGACGGTGAACCGTTCACCGTCTTCATTAGGTTACCCCACACCACCTAGCGTGGCAAAGGACGTGAAGAAAACCGCAGTATAAATCAGAACGGAAGTAATTGCCCTCTTAATGAACTGTATACTCTAAACTTCATGTTAATGCTACGCGGCGTGAATCGTAACCTTATTGTGTTCATACAACTGGGCGCATACAGAATTGAGACTTTATACAACGTAGGAATCCTTGGCTACGCACATTGGAGGTCCCTGTAGGGAGTTGACACGTAAAGTGACATATTCAACAAAACCATCTAAAGTGTTGAAAGTAGACTTGTAACACTCNNGTTAAATTAGGTGGTAGCACTAGTAGAAGTTACAGTTGCCGATCTAGTAAGGTTAGCAGCAGGAGTACTTAACCACGTAGTAGGACTAATGACAGTAATAGTTACCCACGTAGGAGGACTACTGGTAGTAATCCTTATTCAAGTAGCAGGACTAATGGCAGTAATTGTAGAGGAAGTAGCTGTTATAATAGTTCTTGAAGTAAGGTTAAACATATCCCACATCTATCGGACGTTATCCAGGGCTTACAAATGATATAATCTATTTTAAAATAAATGATAATTAATTTATTAGGTTTAAAAGAAATGGGGGTTAGCATTAAAAGTAATCCACATACTTTATAGGACCGAAGCAGTGCACTGTAGCTCCCAACGCGTGCACTGCAGCTGCCAACGCGTGCACTGCAGCTCCCAAGCCGTGCACTGCAGGTCCCAACGCGTGCACTGCAGCTGCCAACACGTGCACTGCAGCTCCCAAGCCGTGCACTGCAGCTCCCAACGCGTGCACCTCTGACTGAGACAGACGTCATAAATATTAATATTAAATAGTTTTATAAAGTATTAATTTTCTTTATAAGTGGATTTAGAACTCTATAAAATGACTGGAACAGTAAGAATGCAGACCAAGTAATGGTTGAAGTGCCAGTGGTTAATGTCGTAGGCCTTTTGGGTGTAGCTACAGTAAAACATCGTCCGAACACATTATTGGAACGCTGACTATAACACAGAGGCTGCCTATATTTAGAAAGAGCTACATATCGCTGTGTGTAGGTATTACAAGTCTGTTAGGTTAATTTGGGAGGTTACTAAGTAGTAGATGATATAGTACTAGTTATATAAGTAAGCGAGGGTATCCCGTAGCTTAAAACATAAATTCTGTTGTAAGAAGAGATAATGTTAAATGATTTGCTATGTAAGAGGAAAGTTTTAAGCATATCCAGCATAGACTTGCTTAGCGCTAGTTAAAGAAAGCTGGTGGCTTTATAGTCCCTGGTAAAGGTAGGTATTGATTGACAGGTAGGGTTACTTGTGATTCTCTGTAGGCTGCTGATCGGTAAAATTGATGTGTCCTTTTTCTTAGGATTAATAAAGGTTGCTGATCGTTATTTGGAAGTTTTCTCCAAAGATATCATGTCTTAAACTGAGTTTGAAACTGTGACTACGTGTTATTACACCGAACTACACGTAACTTTCCACTCATTTTCGTAGTAAAACATTATGACAGGGTAACGTGTTTTAGTAACATACATGATTCAGGATCAAACTATTACACTGCTCAATTTAAGATCAGATAACCTGGTTTTGAGTAGAGGTAAGATATAAAAAAAGTTTGTTTATTATGTTTATATCTCAGACTGATGATATAAAAGCCGGCACTTTAAGGGGCGCATCAGACTTAAGATATAAAAGCTGGCACTTTAAATGGGAAACTAGTAAAAGTGGGCAATCTAGTATGATAAGTTGGTTGTTGAGTAAATTGGGATCCCTTGGTATTAATGTCAATGTAATTTGGATGTAATTTGGATGTAAATGTAAATGTAATGTAATGTAATTTTGATCTAAATGTAATGTGTTAATGTCATGTAATTTGGATGTAAATGTAATTTGGATGTGATCTTTTGTGTGGACTCTCTCCCTACCCGTCGCTGGAGCCGTTCCCGCCGCCGCCGCTGCAGCCGCTGTTACCCGCCGCTGGAACCGTGCCCGCCGACGCTGTCCCCCGCCGCTGGAGCCGTGCCCGCCGACGCTGTCCCCCGCCGCTGGAGCCGTGCCCGCCGCTGCAGCCACTGTCCCCCGCCGCTGGAGTCGTGCCCGCCGCCGCTGTCCGCCGCCGCTGCAGCCGCTGGAACCGTGTCCGCCGACGCTGTCCCCCGCCGCTGGAGCCGTGCCCGTCGAGCACCTCTCTCTGTCTCTCTATCTCTCTCTTTCGCACTCGCCCTTTATCTTCCCTCTCCATAGAGCCCGAGCCAGNATTTTTGATTTAGATAACTTAGACTTTGTATAATATTATATAATACTGAATTTAGTGCATATTTGTATATTTCTCGGGGTTTTTTTTTATATTTTTATCTTGTTGATTGTATCTTGTTATTCCACTCGTGATCTTGTGTTTCTTGTTGAAAAATTTGTTATCGTGAAAAAACTTGCGTCAAACTTGTTGAAATTTTGTTTAAAATCAAGCTTAAAACAGTAGGTGGTGCTGTTTGCCCTAAAGACGGTGAACCATTCACCGTCTTTAGTGCAAATACACAAAACCGGAGAAAAAAAGGGCTAAGTCCTGGCATTGGTTTACGCCTAGATAAGACGGTAGACAAATCACCGTCTTTATTAAGACGGTGAACGAATAACCGCCTTATCTGTGTTTTGGCCTCTTCACCGTCTTTAGTGCAAATACACAAAACCGGAGAAAAAAAGGGCTACGCCTAGATAAGACGGTAGACAAATCACCGTCTTTGTTAAGACGGTGAACGAATAACCGCCTTATCTGTGTTTTGGCCTCTTCACCGTCTTTAGTGCAAATACACAAAACCGGAGAAAAAAAGGGCCAAGTCCTGGCATTGGTTTACGCCTAGATAAGACGGTAGACGAATCACCGTCTTCCTTAAGACGGTGAACGAGTCACCGTCTTATCTGTGTTTTGGCCTCTTCACCGTCTTATCTGTGTTTTAGCCCAACCACAACTTGGCCAATTTACTCTGAAGACGGTGAATAGTTAACCGTCTAATGAAGACGGTAACCCATTCACCGTCTTATCTGTGTTTTAGGCCCGCTCTCAAGGACTTGGCCAAATAGCTGTTTTAGGCCCCCTCTCAAGGACTTGGCCAAATAGCTGGCTAGGGAGATAAGACGGTAAATTATTTACCGTCTTTGAGAAGACGGTAAACAGTTAACCGTCTTATATAGGCACCTTGTGCCACGCGGGGAATTGCTGAGAAGGTGGTAGGGTGCGCGGGGAATTGCTGAAAAGGCGGCATGCTACGCCTAGAGAAGACGGTTAACGATTTACCGTCTGAATAAGACGGTTAACCATTTGCCGTCTTCAAGAGGTACTTATAGACGGTGAACGAATCACCGTCTTTATGAGAAATGCTGATCTGGCCGCTGAGGTGGCGAAAGGAAGGTTAGTTTTACAAATAAAATTTTCACAGGATTAGTTTGGCAAATATGACATCCTTCGTATTTAGGTAAACAAGTACTAAACAAACAGAGAAAATGAAAAAAGAAAAAAGAAAAAGAAAACAAACAACATGCCCCACCCAGTCCACTCACACTTTTCCCCGCCCTCCCACCCCAATTTTGTTCCATTCCATTCTTGTTCCACCCCAATTTTGTTCCATTCCATTCTTGTTGCTTTCACTATTCCGCTATCATCCTAATAATAATTAACCAGCTAATTTCAAGAAGAGAAGAAAAAAGGAGGGAGGAGCAGCAGCAGCAGCAGCAGAAGTGAAGTGAGATCGGTCGGAGGACGGAGAGGGGCTTAAGGGGATGGGATCGGTGGGGTCGCAGAAGGAGACGGAGGTGGTGGTGAGCCAGGTGTGCTTCGGCGGCTTCGACGAGGGCGTCTCCGCCAGAGAGCTCACCGACTTCCTGCAGCAGCAAGTTGGCCTCATCTGGCGCTGCCGCGTCAAGACCTCCTGGACCCCGCCCGACTCCTATCCCGACTTCTTCTTCTCCTCCTCGGACGACGTCGATGATGCCTCATCATCATCATCATCATCAGCTGCAGCAGCCTTCTCTTCTTCATCGCCGACTATTGCTCCTACTACTGCTTCGGTCAGGGACAAGGATGACTACCCCAAGGTGGTCCCCCACGCCTTCGTCCACTTCGCCTCCCCCGACGCGGCCAAGCGCGCCATGAACGCCGCCGGCCGCTGCGACCTCGTGCTCGGGGGCCGCCCCCTGCGCGCCCACTGCGCCGCCGAGAGCTCCTTCCGCGTCAGCCGCCGCCGCACCACCGACCCCTTCAAGTTCTCCGACGTCCGCCTCGACATCGGCTCTCTCCTCGCCCGTGACGACTTCTGCGCCAGCTGGACCTGCCCCTCCGGCTCCGGAGCCGCCGATTTCGTCGTCGACCCCTTCGACGGGCTGTGCAAGATCCTCTTCGCCAGGGAGACCGCCTTCGCCTTCAAGGGCACGCGCGACGCGGCGACGATCCGCTGCGATTTCAAGATCGAATTCCTGGCGAGGGACATCGCCGAGGTCAGGCTGTACACGGACCGAGCGTCGCTCGCGATGCTCCTGCAGCTAACCTCCGCGCCTTACATATCCTACCGGACCGCCGACGACGACATCTATACCTCCGTGCCCTTCAACCTGCTCGACGACGAGGACCCGTGGATCCGCACCACCGACTTCAGTCCTACCGGTGCCGTCGGCCGATGCAGCTCGTACAAGATCTCACTCTCCCCTCGTTTCGGTGGGAAGCTGGAGAGAGCGCTGGATTATCTGAGGAAGCGCAGAATTCCGGATTACCGGCCCAACCGTCAGCTAGTGGTTCGGCCGGAGCCCGACTTCGGCTTCTCGCCGGCAACCGATCACTTCTTCTCCATCCATCACGCAGAGGGGGTCGGCTTTCCAATACTGTTCCTGGTAAATGCGTTGGTTCACAAGGGTATCGTCAACCAGCACCAGCTCTCCGATCAGTTCTTCGGCTTGTTGAGGGGCCAAAACGGTGTGGTAAATGAGACCGCGCTGAGACATATATGGTCTTACAAGCGCCCTATATTTGATGCCTATCGAAGACTGAAGCTTGTCCAGGAGTGGCTTCTGAACAACCCCAAACTCCTCAGAAGCTCCAAGCTAGCCGACTACTATGCGGAGGTGAGAAGGCTTGTTATAACTCCCACTAAAGCGTACTGTATTCCTCCGGCAATTGAACTCTCCAACAGGGTGTTGAGAAGGTATAAGGAGGTCGCTGATAGATTCCTGAGGGTTACGTTTACCGATGAAGGAATGCAGCAGCTTAATAACAGCGTTCTCAACTACTACGTTGCGCCCATCGTCAAGGAGATCACGTCAAACTCGTATCAGCAGAAAACTACTGTGTTTAAGAGGGTGAAGAGTATTCTAGAGGATGGTTTCTACCTGTGCGGGCGCAAGTACTCCTTTCTTGCATTCTCGTCCAATCAGTTAAGAGACCGCTCCGCCTGGTTCTTCGCAGAGGATAGCAAGACGACAGTTGCAGCCATAACCAAATGGATGGGCAGGTTTAGTGACAGGAATGTGGCAAAGTGTGCAGCTCGAATAGGGCAGTGCTTCTCGTCCACATACGCAACTGTAGAAGTGCCGTTGAGGGAGGTGAATCCAGTGCTGCCTGATATTGAAGGAAACAGATATATCTTTTCTGACGGGATCGGGAAGATCACTCCTGATCTGGCAATGGAAGTAGCTGAAAAGCTGAAGCTGACGGATAACCCCCCCTCTGCATACCAGATAAGGTATGCCGGCTGTAAAGGTGTTGTCGCTGTTTGGCCAGGAGATGAAATTGGCATCCGGCTTTCTCTAAGACCGAGCATGAACAAGTTCGAGTCCAACCATACTGTATTGGAGGTCGTCTCATGGTCGAGGTTCCAACCTGGTTTCTTAAACCGGCAGATCATAACACTGCTCTCATCCTTGAGTGTTCCCGACTCTGTGTTTGCCCGAATGCAGGACTCGATGATCTGCAAGCTAAATGAGATGCTTGTGGATACTGACGTTGCATTTGAGGTCCTGACTACTTCCTGTGCGGAGCAAGGGAACACGGCAGCAATGATGCTGAGTGCTGGTTTCAAGCCTCAGACTGAGCCGCACTTAAAGGCAATGCTCTCTTGTATAAGGTCCGCACAGCTTGGGGACCTGTTGGATAAAACCAGAATCTTCGTTCCCAAAGGAAGGTGGTTGATGGGTTGCTTAGATGAACTTGCAGTGCTCGAGCACGGACAGTGCTTTATTCAAACGTCGAGTCCCTCACTGCAGAACTGTTTTATTAAGCACGGCACTAGATTTTCTAGTACAAAAATGAATAGGCAAATCATTGTAGGTGTGGTGGTCATAGCCAAGAACCCCTGTCTTCATCCGGGTGATGTTCGGATCCTTGAAGCTGTCGATGTGCCTGATTTGCATCAGCTCGTGGATTGCCTTGTTTTCCCTCAGAAGGGAGATAGGCCCCATGCGAATGAGGCATCGGGCAGTGATCTTGATGGCGATCTGTATTTTGTCACATGGGACGACGATCTTATTCCTCCAGGGAAGAGAAGCTGGGTGCCGATGGACTACGCTGCGGCTGAAGCCAAAAAACTGCCACGAACAGTCTCTCCACAGGTAAGTCTTCGCATAGGCTTAGCTTCTTGTTGATCTTTTTCCCTTAGCACATATTAAATTTTTTTCTCTCTCTTAGAAGGATTAAGCAAGTTGTGTTGCATTGTGTTGCTTGCGTTGTTGCTTGCATTGTTCTGTTGAAATGTGAGTACTTTATGCCTAGTTTGCAAGAAATAGCTCTTAATTATGTTTCAGGCACTTGATTAAAGTCGATTGGTATATTTGATGAAAGTAGTGGGAAACACTTTTCCTTATGAAGATTGCAGTGGCCTACAAATTTGGGTCTTTTGATTGAGGGTGCTTGTAATGTTAGTTGCATTAGATAGTGGAGAAATTTGACCGGCTGCTGGAGTGCTGGGTACTAAATATATTCTTCATTATTTTGTGCAGCATCTGATTGTTGTTATTTTTGTTGTAGTGCACTAATTCTTATCAGAATTAGCACTAATTCTTATAAGAATTACTTATTCACGTTGATCCATTGGGCCGTAGATTATATCATTGTACGTTGGTTTCCATGTATCTCACCTTCTGTGACTGGATGATTTTTTCCTTTTCAGCCCGGAACAATTCATTGGCTTCATGTCTCTATATATTTCACACATATAATGCTATATAAGTAAAAATGATTTCAGTAACAGAAATTCTATGTTGTGGCTAACAGGATATTATTGACTTCTTCCTGAAGAATATGGTCAATGAAAATCTCGGTGTTATTTGCAATGCTCATGTTGTCCATGCTGATCTAAGCGAATATGGAGCTATGGATGAGAAGTGCCTCCAGCTTGCTGAACTGGCTTCTACTGCAGTGGACTTCCCCAAAACAGGCAATTTTGTTACTATGCCGCCGAATCTCAGACCTAAACTCTACCCCGACTTCATGGGGAAGGACGATCACATGTCCTACAAATCAGAAAAGATATTAGGAAAGCTGTATCGTGAGATCAGAGATGCCTCTTGTGATGATCCATCATCATCATCATCTGCTGCACAAGCTTGCTCATGGGAGGACGTATCATATGATATGGATCTCAAGGTTCCTGGGGCATCAGATTACCTGTTTGACGCCTGGAATTGCAAGTGCGCCTACGACGGGCAGCTAAACGCATTGTTGGGCCAGTACAAAGTTTTCTCAGAAGGGGAGGTTGTTACGGGGCATATATGGTCGATGCCTAAAAATAATAGTAGGAAGCAGGGAGAGCTCAAGGAGCGCCTCAAGAATGCCTACGCTGCGCTGCGCAAAGAATTCCGTAATGTATTTGAGACGGCGGGACCACATTTTGACGAACTGTCGGATGACGAAAAGAGTGTGTGGTATGAACAGAAGGCGTCTGCGTGGTACCAAGTCACTTACCACCCCAAATGGCTTAGAAAATCGTGCGAAATGCAAGAGCCAGAGGGGGAAATGGTCCCTGCAAGGCTGTCGTTTGCCTGGATCGCTGCAGACTATTTGGTGCGCATCAAAATAAGATGCCAAGACAAAAGCAAATTGGATCAACAAAGACCTGTCGATGTGCTTGCAGTTTATCTCTCTGAGAGGATATGAGGAGTTGCTTCTGTTTTTGAAACAGTTCCTCCTTTGGTACAGCAAGACCCCTCTGCCATTTTTTGGGTTCAACGTAGCAGTGAACCTTGCGAGAATACCTTTGTTGCGATATTTTGGATAAACTTAAACATTCTTTTTGTATGTTGGTCTACCGTAACAAGTAGATATTTCTGCTCTGTTGTGTATTCAGCTGTTCTATCACCGATTATAGACAATAATTTAGTTCTTATTTGTGGGTGATGTAATTTATTGAGAGCTATGAGTGTGCTTTAAACTATAATCTATTACGCTATATTAATCCTCAAAATTTTATTCACGTGGCAGCCCTACCTTCCATTGCACTCTCCCTGAACCGACTTTGCCCTTTCCTTCGGTCGTTTCTCTCCACTTCCTTGGGCCGTTTCATTTCTCTTCCCCGTGCGTTGTCGTTTCTTCTTCCTTTGCTACTGCTTCTTAGTCGCCATTTCCTTTACCATCTTGTCTTTTTCAGTGGAGATTCACTCATGCGTGGATCGGAATACCCGATCGCGGTGGTGACTGCCTGATTTGGTGCGATCCAAGCCGAGGGCGCCAACTCTACAGGCTCCTCTTTGGCTTCGGCCAACTTCGCCATTTCTTCAGGAAGATTGTCTATCAGTTCAAATCTAAGGATGCAAATTCAATCGGTCCAAATCCAAGGATGTAGAGGTAATCCTAGCTCTTGATACGTGCTAATTGTTTATAATCGTTTTTCAAATTTACCATTTTTTTTGTTCTTTGATCATTTTCATCCAGTGGGAATCTGGAACATAGCCCAATTTCTTCTCTAACCAGGTAATGGTGACGGCGCGAGTGAGAGAGGCTAAAATGCCCACGAATGGATTGAAGCTCACATGTTCGATGAAATGTCTAAGCAAACAATCAAATTACTTAGCGTTAGGTATTTTCCTCTTCCCTTTGTTAATTTAATATTTGATTCATCTTTTGATGTTGATATCTTGTAGCAATTGATTCATCTGATTGTTTTGCGAATTAATGAGATGAGAGCCCTTTTCTTCAACTTCTACATAATTCGAAATTTTTAAGGCCAAAAACTTTTAATTAAAGGATGGATGAAAGAAAAGGATTGAAGAAAGAAAAGGATTAGAGAAAGGTTGAGATGGTTTCGCTCTTCTCCTACTCTCCCAACCTTTTTAAAAGGTCTCCTCAAATATCTATTGAATGAGTGGTATCTTTTGTTGCTGAATTTCAAGCGTTTGATGAAATGCTTTCTTTTGTGATGGGCCAAAAGCATCACTGACCCTCTATTTCCTGCTGCACTGGGTCACCCGGTAAGCTTTTCTTCCTTCCGGCAGTGTGCAAAGAGAGCTCCAAGCGAGTTCAATTTGTTTTTTTTGCCAATTTCAGTTCCCTCTCCTCACATGGATTTGAGCTGTCCCCGATTTCTTTTGAATATATGTAGTAACGTCTAATTTTTTAAAATTTCTCTCTTCATTTTACCTTCTTTTTTTTTATACATTCATATATACATGTCTAGCACTGCATATCTATGACTATATATTAATCCCCAATATATATTATTGCTGTACTAAATGTTTGAATAGATATCTCTATAAAGCTCTAGCATTCTTACGACTACGCTGTGTTTTCTTTTTTCTTATCTTTATTTTGCTATTTGCCTTCCCCAATCTATCATTTGCAATATTAGAAGACTACTCATACTCTATATCTCATTCTCATTAGAATATCATTTATTGTCACAACTATAAATTTATATATGAAGCTATTTATATCTTATATTTCTTTTGATAATACTTGGTTAGTTATAGCTATAATTTTCTGAAGTGCTATCTAAATTAGCCGTTTGCACCTTGAATGTCACTTGAATTATAGTTTTGTATCAAACAATTTCTTCATTGGTTATTGTGCATCAGTGGCAAGAGCGTGGGAGTGCAGGAACCGAATTGTTTGCCAAAAGATCTTTTTTTCCGATGCCTTTGCTTACCAAACAAATAATATGCCCAGAGTAGATTCTTTGAAAAATAAGAAAGTCAAATAAATTTTAAATCTAAATTTCTTTGTGTGTGATGTGACTATGTCTCTGTAATGGCCCAGACGACCCGCAACCCGTCGACGACGAGATGTTGCTGAGACGTGGACGGCGGGGAGGATGAGGGGCGCCCGAGCTGGATTGCTTCTACTGGATTCGGGTAAAAAAGGGGAAATTGGGAGGACTTGAGGAAGAAGTCTGGAGAGTTGGGGGAAGTGAGGGAAGTTGAGAGCACAGGAGAGGGTTACGGATAGAGTTAAGAGAGAGGGGAGAAGAGGAAGAATTGGGGAAGATGAAATTTGTAATATATTTCTTCACATCTGCAAGTTACATGGCATTCCTATATTTATACTACTTAGCATATTCGTACTGAAATGTAGTTAACTAGTATCTGAAGGTTAACAACAAAAAAATGGTAAATTGGAGTGTGGGCTGGCTGGACTGCTATTTGATGGTTGAGGGGCCTCCGCCTGGGCTCGCCTGGTCCAAGAACGCCTGATAACGGGTAAGTGGGTCTCGGTTTCTTCTTCTCCGCACTATCCAGTGCCCAGCGGGTCTTGGGCTCGCCTTTTCCGCCCGATCCGAGATGTGGATCGCCCGATCCGCCAGTGAACGGGCAAAAGGGTACCGGTTCGCGCCTTTTCCCTCCGATCCGCGACTCGGACGCTCCCTCCATCAGCACCGAAGTGTTACTACTTCCTCCACTTCCTAGATTCGGTCGGATCTCTCTCTCTCTCTCTCTCTCTCTCTCTCTCTCAAGATCTCCACCTCCTCTCCACTCCAAGTATGCCCTAATTCCCTTTCTCGGTTCATCTCTGTCGGCTCGCCGGAACCCTCCTTTCGACCACTCCGCTCCACCTCTTGCTGTCAACAATTATTTCTACTTAGTAAGCTACCTCATTTTCCACCCCTTTCTACTAATTACTATTCTGTTTATTTGCAGGCCTTACAGTCTCCCTCTGCTTATATGACTGCTGTTGTATGAATATTGGGCGTTGAATCTCTGGTAACCAAGAGGGCTTTAGACTGCATCCGATACTTTTGGTGTCCGTCCTAGCCTGCGGATTCGTTAATCTGGTAAGTTTTCATAGAGGTCCAATTCTTGCCATTTCCATTGAACTACAGTATAGTTGCTGCAGTATATACTATCACTATTCTCCTGCAAAGATCCCAATTTTGCGGATAAGCATGCACCAAAGCAATCAACAAAGACGCCTAAATTACTCTGCTCCCTGTACCAAATAATGAGCCTCAAATATAAGTGCATTTGTTGTAGGGATGAGTAGAAGCATCGATGTGTCTTATGTATACAAAGTGCCTAACAGCTTTAATTTGGAAGCAAAGTAAATGGATGCTCATGTTGTGGTGTCCCTCCTCGTGAGGGAGTTATGTGCAAAATTGCACATATTTTGTTGGACCTATTTTATTGGGTTATGTTGAAGCCATTTGGGCTCATGAGTCATTTGGGCTTCTGGGCTAAATAGTTGGGTTAAGATTTATTCTTCACTTACTCATATGTACATTGACAAATGGATAAAGAAATAGGGTTAATTACACCAATGGTCCCTAACTTTTACACTGTTTTTTAATTTGGTCCCTAATCTCTTTTTTTTTTGCAATCAAGTCTCTAATCTCTTGATTTCATTTCAATTAAGTTTCAATCGTTAGATAGTTGTTAAAATTGACGAAAAATACCACGTCAGTATCCTGTCAGTGTCATGGAGGCGCCATGTCAGCGCCATGGTGGTGCTGTGTCAGTGGATTGTAAAAAAAAAAATTCGGGACCAAATTAAAAAACGGTACAAAGGTTGAACACCAATGGTATAATTAGCCCATTAAATTTATAAATTTTTTTAAAAAATAAATTTAAGATTTAAATTTTGATTTTGGATCCAAATTTAAATTGGAATTCAAATTTCAATTTTGTATTTTATTTTAAATTCAAATTCACATTTGGAATTCTAAATTTTAATTTAATTTCAAACTCCGATTTGAAATTTCAAATTCAAAATATGAATTTGAATTCGAAGTTTAAATTCAAATTTAGAATTGAAATCAAATCTTAAATTCAAATTTAAATTTTGAATTCAAATTTAAAATTTAAAATTAAAATTTTGAATATGATTTTAAATTTANTTCGATTTGAAATTTCAAATTCAAAATGTGAATTTGAATTTGAAGTTTAAATTCAAATTTGGAATTGAAATCAAATCTTAAATTAAAATTTAAATTTTGAATTCAAATTTAAAATTCAAAATCAAAATTTTGAATATGATTTTAAATTTAAATTTAGATTTTAAATTTAAATTTTGGTTTCAAAACTTTCATTTTAAATGTAAATTGAAATATCAAAATCAAAATTAAAATTTTAAGTTTGAATTCAAAATTTAGTTTCAATTAAAAATTTAAATTTAAAATTTGAATTTCAATTCAAAATTTTAATTCAGTTTTAAATTCGAATTCAAAATTCTAATTTCTCATTAGTTTAAAATTTTAATTTTAATATTATTTTTGAATTTAAATTTAAAATTTTGAATTTTTATTTTTAGGGACTAAAATAAAAAATGTGCAAAGTTTAGAGACCTAAATTGACATGCAAAAGGTTGCCAAATAGACGCTAACGTGGCGATTTCGTTAATTTTAACAATTTTTTAACGGTTGGGACGTAATTGTAATAAAATTAAAAGATTAGAGACTCAATTGTAAAAAATAAAGGTTGGAGTTTTAAGTGAAAATTGGTGCGAAAGTTGGGGATTACTAGTGTAATTAACCCTATAGGAATATTATAACTGAGATGTGAAATGATTAAGATATTATATCATTTTTAGATTAATAATTTTTTAATATTTAACCAATAAAATTGAATCGTGAGATTTGATTGTAACAATTTAAATAGTTTGAGTAAAAAATTACAAGAAGTTAAAATTTGAGAATCAAAATGTCATGCGTCTCATATTTTGAAGATTAAGAGTGTTACCTTTTTTTTTATTATTTGGAAAAAAAAAATGGTGATGGCCAAACCGATTTATCTGGTGATAACTGATGAACCATCAAGATTGAACATTTGCAGGCCTGTCGGCTGAGCCGGACTCTTATCCGCCCATGACCATGAGTGCTGACTGCTGAGCCCATTACACGGATGCTAATCTGGCTCCGCCCCCCAGATGTGCGCGGCGTCGCGGGCGACCCTCGCCCTTCGCGTCCTCTGTCACCGCCAATCCCCTTCCTCCGCTTCTACTCTGCTGTCTTCCCGATCCCGATTGCTTTCGCCGCTTTCCCGTCATTTTTTTCTCCTCCTCCACATGGAATCTTCCTCTTCCTCTTCTTCTTTCCATTCCAAACCCTTCTCTTCTGCTTCGGCCTCCGCCTCCTATTCCTCCCGAAGAAGGTAATCTCTCCTACTCAATGAAGAATAAGGCTTGTTAAATATACTCGGAGGCGTTTTCTATCTGATTCTATTCTATTCGATCAATCCTTTCGTGGAATATATAAAAATTATTGCATACAATGTCCTCCGATAGAGTAAGTTTTTAGAGGCCACTTTTGAGTAATATGGTACTGGCGCTGAAGCTAAAGCTAGTATACTTCTCAAAATAAAGGATGCTGTTCACTTTCACGCCGTTCCTTGCGGTGGGGCATCCGAATAGACAATCGACTCTTTTAAGTTATTTTAACTTCATATAAATCATGTTTACTTCATGTTTAACGGTGTTGACCTTTGAGTAGGATGCTCTGCCGCCTGTAACAACATGGAAGTAAATGATCCTGTTTACTTCTAGGAGTGTTCTAGCTTTACTCTCCGTGCTGAACTGTTTACTATCAAATTGGTAATGGAGCTTTGTTTTATTTACCATGATTTCTGTTAGGGAAAAAGCGCACTGAAAATCCGATCGTAATTAAAATCTAACTAATTTTGTGATAACGATAAAATTAAACTTACAGATAAATACTAATATCCAAATAAAAGATTTAATTATCCGGAAGCGTGCGAGGCACTGTTCTAAGATGTATTCCCGTCCATACGTGCGGTATTAATCGAAAATACCGTCCCAAGGTACGACCGGAATTCCTCCTTCTATGAGCACGATTATGAAGGAAGTTGACGGAAATTCTTTCAACACCCGACGATAAAAAAAAAATTCAAGTGAATGAAGATAGTAAAAAGAGAATTAAAACTATTTCTTGAAATTATCTCTCTGTCATGTATGCATTCACACTGACTAGAAAGCTCCATTTGGACATTAATATATATACAGTGACTATGATGTAATTAGAACGTTGCTTCCAATGTTCTATCAGAAATGGTTGCACGTAAAGCGCGTGAACGTGCGCGGAGTGGAGCGCGCACGGAGCCGGTGCGCACAAAGCGCAAGCTGAACCGTCCGCATTAAAATCTTAGATTGATTAAAATAATAATAAATTACAAATAATATTAAAGAAAATAATAATTATAATTTTGAATTTTTTTACTAACAATTTCTTATCTGCCCTTCAACTCCTTGTTTTATTTATAGCGGGAGGGGAAGGGGAAGGGAGTCCGGCATGAGGGAAGATAGGAATCGTGGGGGAGGAAGTGGCGGTGATGCAGAAAGCGAGAGGATTGATGCTCTTGGCCGGCTTCTGTAATCTCTTCATCTCTTCTTAGTTTTCGAATTGTGACAGATGATATCATATTTCTTATCATTACTACTATTCTATGTGTTCCATGTATATGTATGTGGTCGAGTTTTGGTTAGAACTTGATTTTCGGTTTTGCTGAGAATTATGTTTTTTTATAGCAGAAATTGTTCTCCATTAACTTCTACAAATTTGGTATGTGGGCAACAAAAATTTAACGATTTTGATTTATTGCTATCTGTGATTTGAATTGTGTTAGGACGAGGATCTTGCGCCATATGGCCTCTGAGCTGAACCTAGATATGAGAAGTGATGGTTATGTTCGAGTTCGTGATTTATTGAAACTGAACATGACAACTTATGCCAAAGTTCCATTGAGATCCCACACAGTTGAAGAAATCAAGAAGGTGAGCTGGTGACGCCTCTTTTATTCGCTTTTTGTAAATCCTTGGTTAGCTATAATTTTTGAGTATGAATACTACTTTTGCGTTAAGTGAAACACCGGTGGTCTGATCTAAGAGACCTCTCTATCCAGTTGCAAACTGAATAAATTGGCTTAGTAATTTTTCATACTTTGGTAACCTTAGGCCACATAAATTGGCTTAGTAATTTTTCACCTTAATTTTTGATATGTGATATATTTGGATTAGGTTGCGTAGTCTCTACGTAGAAAATTTAAAAGCTTGTATATCCTAATTTTATTTGTATATTTATGTGAGTGAATTCTAGATCTTCTTTATTGCATTGAATAACGGCTCTAACATATAGACTACGCCACTGTCTACATGTCATCTCCTTTTCATTAATTGTGTTTTTTTTTAAAGTCAAATCTTATGATGTTGTAGTTTTCTGCTGAATGTGAACATAAATGATGCAAATTTTGGTATTTTTTGCATATAAGATGTATTGTGATTGTCTTATCCATTAGTACTCTATTGTTTTCTCTTGGATAAGGATACCAAAATATAGTGAGGCACGAGGCTAGAGTCTGAACTGAATAATCTGGTGGAACAACATTAATAATGACTTATAGCATAATTGACTCGAGCACTTTTTCTGCATGTATTTAAAGACCCTTAGGCTGCGTTTCGTTCAGGGATAATGAATTAGGGGATAAATTATTTAATTCCTGTGATAGGCTGCTATTCCGGGATAGTTAGGAATATAAGAAAAATTGTGTTTGGTTTGTAAAACTATTGTTCTTTAGAATAGCTGAAAGTGTGTTTGGTTAATTTGTTGGAATAGCCTAGAATAGTGAGAAAAAGTGGTGGTTACATTTTTTAAAATACCAATTTTGCCCTTAGCATCCTTCCATATATATGCTTAATAATACAAAATCAAGTAGCTGTGGACATTTACAATAATAGAACGTTTGATACACAATTTTACTTTCGATTTAATTCTGGTAGTGACAACATCTGAAGAGTACAGTGACAACATCTGAAGAGTACATAATTAAACTAACGAACTTTAGCAAATTAATTCACTATTTAATTATACCAAAGTGCTCAAAATCTACAAGAAACTTTTTAATTACGTATAACTTAACATTATAACAAACCACAATGCTAAGTATAAATTGTAATATACCTGCAGATCGCAAGAAAGCATGAAGAACAAACATCATATTTAAGCTCTACAACTATGTAACTCAACATTTAACTTAAACAAAGTTTTTAAATTGAAATATCTGTGAGCAACTCACGAATGTAAGTAAGAAAACCAAAGATAAGCATCCTCCAGTTACAAATGTTTCACTAACAGCACAAATTAAGTTGCAAATTTCGAGAAGAGAAATAAGTTCATACAAGTAGAACAAAAGCATGTTCACGTAAAATTTAAACGCATCATGTCCATTATTGCCTCTTATCTGTTGTTCCAAACTTCTGTGATCATGGTGCGAAGGGTGTCACCTCGTCGAGACTCGTCTGGGCCAACAGTAGGTGACGATTCATCAACTTGGTTGTCCGTGGGCAATGGGTCCAGTTGCATGTTGAAGTATCGGTCGGTCTCTTGGTGCCTCTTGATGAAATTGTGTATGACACAAGATGCAAGGGCAATGCGACACTGCACTTTGTAGGAAAAGGGTGTTGCTTGTCGGAGCATCTTGAACTGCCTCTTCAGGATCCCAAAGGCTTTCTCAACTACATTTCGCAATTGAGCGTGATGATGATTATATAAATCGCGAGGTCCTCGTTGCCTTCGGGCTTCTGCGTTTACATCGAATTGGCTTAACTGATATCGCTCCCCTTGAAACGACGCAAGGAACCAATCAGTGTTCGCATATCCTGAATTGACTAGATAAAATTTTCTTATACCAATACAAAGCTTTATGAAAATTAGAACAATAAAAGCTATATCACACATTAACTTGCAAATCGTTAGTTACCTTCCAGTACTGTGAAACCACCACTCTCGCAACACCATCACAATACCCTTATATTAGCCGCAGAACCCTCCCAACCGGCGCACACAAATAAAAACTGATGGTCGAATGAACATGCTGCCATCATGTTTTGAGAAGTAAATCCTTTGCGACACCGATATCTTGGTTGCTTAGTCTTCCGTACAACCACCGGTAAGTGTGTTCCATTAACTGCACCAGTTGCATTCTGAAATCAATAGTTAAATAAAATAGTTAGCATCAAATATTGCATAACTCCAAAAATTAAAAATTTTGTTTCCACGAAGTTTTAACAAATACTAAAATAGTTGCCTTGAATGGATGAAATATTGAATTATCTTTAATTCTAGGATCTACTCCCATATTAGATAGTGGGAGTTGGATGTAGTCATGTCTAAGCTCAACCACTCCGCGAGTACATTTTAATGCCTACTAATCGTTTCTCTTGAATGTTGAAAAGAATCTGTCAAAACTCTATTGGCCCCGCTATAACCTATTTTGAATAGAAATATACCAAGCAGTTAAATGCCTAGTGTTTTGTATAAAACCCCTCCCAGCCAATTCATCGCGAAGCCTTATGAACATAGTGGTGGTCATCCTGAAATGTTGATAACCTCTATCAGGATGTCCAGTCAATATGTCATGAATTAGCTGATGGCCTGTGAACGGCCGAGTTCGACAAGGCTGCTTATAAATTGTGTCGTGGAGTGAAAAGTCCCCCCCTTTGATAAGCAAGGCATGCGCTTCTTTCCAGTAGTCTTCTTCCTCGTCTAAGAATGCCATGAGATCTGCAACGAGTGTAGATGAAAAAACTCGCCGATTGATTGCTCCAACCATGACTGCATTTGGATAAAATGAATCTTTTATAACCCAATAATAGTTTTTGTTGATATCTATTGGCTTAGGTAGTAACGCAAAAGAGTATACAGTGGTTTTTATCCATGCCTCCCTACCATGTGTATCTAGAGCCCTGCATATCATCATCACCGAAAGGATGAAGCACAACACTCTGATGCTCAATAACATTAGCTTAAGAACTTCAAATATGGCAAGAATTGTAACATAGATACAGGTTGGTAAATGAGCTGTAGAGAAGTTATAAGTAAACTATATAGCTATCGACATGTGTTGGCTCAGGACGGAATGAAGTCACACATGTGCATGGTGGCTGCAATACCACATGTACTGCCCCCCTACCATTCACGCATATGTTTGATTGCTCATCATTGCCAGTTTGAGAAAGCTACAAGTTGCAAGCAAAATGAAGTAGCTTGCTGCAGTTGCAAGAATTGTAATGAAGATGTGAAAATCACCAAAGCAGTCACTTTAAAAAGCATATGAAATAGTACCAAAGCATGATAGAAGTGACCAGTTGAATGATTAATTAACTTTAATTCCTCACTGAAAATTAAAACACAAGCATGGTAATAACTACAATACAACCAAACCATGTCCAGTCAACAAATAGAAGCCACAACTACAATACAACCCAACCAGCAATTGAAAATCACCCAAAAGATTTTAAATTACACAATGGTCGGTCGAAGAATTAAGGTGAAGATATGAATATCAAGTACTAAACTGCAATGGGAAATATAAAATATGCAATCTTGACATAGCAGAAAAGGCAAGCTATTGTAAATCATGGACTAGTTCATTGGTTTTGGAATAATTGTACTGCATCTGCAACAGAAGATTTCAGCATATCACAAAATTTGCAACTTGTAGCTATCCTCACCTCGAGTTTCATTCACTTTGGAACCAGCTCATTCATGTGTTGGCTTAGGTCTTAAAGAGCACAAGTATGAATGGTGGCTGCAACAGGTTTCGTATTGCCCCCCAACCGTTCACGCCTGCTGCTCTTTTGCTCATCATTGCTGGAGCGAGTAACGCACAGATTACAAGTCGAGAAGAAGCAAAATTATACATAGTAACTTCAACCAATTAATCCTCAATTTGGTAAAGTTGTATACCTTTTATAGATGGCCAAGAATCAAAAGATTCAGGTAACATAGGAATAAGAAGCTTGTCACGCCCGGGCTCCAACGGAAGCCCACCCGGCTCGTGCACAGACCCGTGTACACCTAGCACCCCCAGTGCATACTAGGCGTCTACAATAACTATAGTAAGAAGTAGAAATAAATCCTAAACGCGGTGATCAAAGTACATAATTCTACCAAATAAACAAGTCTAATACAAATACACAATCACAAGATATACAATAAATTTGAACAAAAGATGCATCTCGAGTACTAGGAGATCTCTAAACTAAAGACAATTGTACATCTTTCAAAGTAAACCAAAAGAAAGATGTCAATGGGACCATCTATAGCAACATCGAGGAGGCTCTAGCTAGTCGCTAACCTCTTGCCACGATCCTTATCATCTCCCGCAGTGAAAGGCTCTGAAACGAAAACAAGCAATCAATGGGGGTGAGAACTATTAAACAATAGTTTCCAGTAGGTAAACCGCTGAGAGTGGCGAAATACACCACTAGGTCAACTGAGACAATAACAGTATGTAACTGAAATACAAAACAATTAGGTAAAATTTAAACTGAAATGGTTCAACTGCAGTCACGCTTCTATGTGACAAGGTCTACTATATGAATGTAGTTCTCTCACTGTTATATGTACAAGTATAAATATGCAAGTTTACATGCATGTTCATCTTTATGCTATGAGCAATAGTTAAAGAAAAATTTTTCATTATCATCGTATGGCTACACTACTATACTAATCAACATGTGTATGGATTTACTACTATTATGATTACCAATATAAGTAATGATCAACATAAATGTCCAACTACTATGAACGCATCAAATAGTGACACAAGGTAATAACCAACTAGAATGTCCATCTACTATATATACATCAACTAATTGTAATGTACAATGTCATAAAGCAATAATCAACTAGAATATTCATCTACTATACATGCATCAGCTAGTTGTGATGTACAATGTTATATTTACCTGACTTTTACCCAATCAGCGAGGGACTTACACATAGTAACGTCCCGACTTGTACTATACTTAATGGCCTCATGGTAGTCAACATTCTTCCTCTAGGAATGGGCCTCTCCCATTGCAATCCACTTTATCAGCGCCCAATCCCGCATGGGCGAGCATGTTGTCGTAAAGACTAATTCCGAAGTGTCGGCTTGTAGGGAGTGACCCTCACAAACTTGTGTGAATGAGCACAAAGGCAAAACAAGCGTGGTCATATGCATCATGTCCAAGGCAATTAGTCTCCATCATCAGGTCTAAAACATGAAATCCCAATCATCGACTCAAGATCGAGTACTATAACATATTTGTCATGTTTCTTTCTCAATCAACTTGGTGGTCTGTCCCTATCAATATGCAACATGTCTCAAGCATGTAAAGGTTTATATCTAATTTATCCTAACAATGACGGTTCTATATCTCATGGCATGATCCTAACGGGTTACAAATGTATACTATTTTCACTATAGTATGTAAGAGAACAATTTACTATTGTCATGTTTAAAGAATATGAGGATGTCAACCAAGTTCATTTTTCATGTCATGAATGCGTCTTGCTTCATAAGCCTCCACTATATGGAGTATGAAATTTATTATGCAAGTAATTACCTCTCATTTAACTAAGCAATTATATATATTTGTCATTTATGTCATAATTAAGTAATTCAATTGAGCTTAAGGTGTTACATGCAGATGCTAGCCCAACTATATACGCACATATAGATTGCAAACATTAACATGCAATATCATATTTTTCTTTAACTATAGCAAATATGAAATATTGCCATTTAAGTCCAAACACAATTGCTTCACTAGTCATATAGTGTCTCATATAATACTACCAATCATCTTTAACATGCATATACATATATATACTTGAACAAGAGAAGATTAATATTTTTAATGCATTGTCATATATTTTGCTATGCATGTTATAGTCACAAGTTCTCTACTACATAGAGAAGATACCCTTTCATATGTAACATGTATATGTCATGTATCCAAAAATTTTATGATGTCAAGAATAGCATGAAAAATCATCTATTAGGTCTTATAGCAAGATAGGAGACATAGGGGGAGTTCACCCATTTCGATGAGGTCAAACCCATCGGATACCCTTCGAAACTTAATCGTTTTCCTGATCGAAATTGTCTACTAGACTTCTAGCACCTAAAGAAAAATTTTCAAAGGGTTACAAGCTTATAAAAAGCTTATCACGAAATTCACCAAAAATCAAGGAGAAAATAGGTGAAAATTAACTTTGATCAAGGAAAACTTGTTCAAGGTCCAAATCAAAGTGAAGGATCTTCAAATCCAACCTAAAAGAGTATTCTACACCCATCAATTCAACTCCAAAAACTCAAAATCAAGAAATCCCAAAATAAATCCTAGTTTAGGTTTTTCTACTAAAAATTCTTGCAAAACTCATAATTGGAGAGAGTAATAAGATCACTAACCTCAAACAAGCTCCAAACCAAGCTTCAAGATGCTAGGGTTGAAGTTTAATCCACAAGCAAGCTCTTCTCTTCAATCCCGAGCTCCCCTCCAAGGTCTAATGGCAAGCTTCTATGAAGAAGTTGAAGGAAAAGGATCAATTCCAAGAAATGGAGGAGTTGGGAGGAAGAAATCCAATAGAGAGAGTGTAAGGGCTTACCTCCTCCTCTCTCTAAGCTCAGCACAAAGTGAGCAAATGAGAAGGATGAAGGGATATACTATATGTTGTAACAATCCCACCCATGCCCCTAAAAAATTCAGAAATTACTAACAGCACGAAACTACCTTTGCAGCATTGAGTACCGGTACACGAATTGGGGTACCGGTAGTCGGCAGTTCCGGTACTAGGGACCCAGGCCCGCAAAACTAGAACGTTGGTTAAATTGGTTTTCCATTACGTTCCGGTACTAGCCCGATGCAGTATCGGTATACGGCTCAGTACCGGTACACAGAGCCGAGTTCTGCAAAACCTAAGAGCTGTCCAAATCGGCACTCTACTGAGTTCCGGTACCTCATGTTCAGTACCAATACTCAACACAAATACTGCAGTTTTGCAGAATTTGATCTTCGGAGTCCGTTATCGCGCTTACTGAGCCTCGAAAACACTCCTAAGCTCTCCAAACTCTGTCAAAACCTTCATAATAGTATAAAGCACTATTCTCTCACCAGAACTCCGCAATTTGCAGAAGTTTTGTGTGCTACAAAGCCGATACAATGGTACAACCAACAATGAACACAAGTATGGCAACAACTGAAGAAACACAGATGCAGGTGCAAAAAGTGAACTAAAGAAACCAATATCAAGTGATCCTCACTGTAAAATAAAACTGCAAGCGTGATAAAGAAGAGAGAGCCAACTTTTTGGTCAATCATGGATGAAATGATTAAGTTCAAAAATACTTCACTGCAAGTTCACAAAAACAAACTTATAAAATCATGTAATATGAAACATGTAGCCGCCACTTACCTCGAGTAATATCAATTGAACCCAATAGCTGGAGGTTTGAAGAGAGTTGGAGACAAATACATGCTGAAGCAGAACAATCATGTGTTGGCTTAGGTGATAAAGGGCACAAGTCTGAACAGTGGTTGCAATAGGTTACCTATTGCCCTCCAAACCATTCAAGCCTACTGCTTCTTTGCGCATCATTGCCGGAGCGAGTAACGTGCGTATTACAAGTTGAGAAGAAGATGAAGTAATACATACTCACCTAGAACCAATTAATCCTCACTTTGCTAAACTGTAATACCTTTTATAGATGGCCATAAATGAAAAGAGACAGGTTATAATAGAATAAGAAGACAAAACTGCAAGCGTGATAAAGAAGAGAAAGCCAACTTTTTGGTAAATCATGGACCAAATAATTAAGTTCGAAATAACTTCACCGCAAGTTCACAAAAACAAAATTCTGAAATCATGTAATATGAAACATGTAGCTGTCACTTATCTGGAGTAATATCAATTGAACCCAATAGTTGGAGGTTTGAAGAGAGTTGGAGACAATTTCATGCTAAAGCAGAATAATCATGTGTTGGCTTAGGTGATAAATGGCACAAGTCTGAATGGTGGCTTCAATAGGTTACCTATTGGCCCCCAAACCATTCAAGCCTACTGCTCCTTTGCGCATCATTGCTGGTGCGCAAACAAGTGCAATTGTTCTTCACCCATCTAAGCATACTTAATTTGGTGGGAAAGATGGCCTTTCTGGTGGAAAGGAGGGTAAATTAGAAGGGACAGTAGGCCCTGCTGGAGGAAAGGTTGGCGTGCCAAGAGGGAAGCCCGCAATTGCTGGTGGAAAGAAGGACGGTACAGGAGTAAAGGATGGAGATGTTGCTGTTAAAAAAGGTCCAGTAGGTGCAGATGATGGTGCAACTGGCCTTTGTCCAGCATAAACTGTTGCATGGCGATTTACCAATTTATTCACATGTACAAGTATACAACAGATCATCAGTCAATGTCATAAAATAGGCCTACTGCGCTCATCTTTTAGAACCTCACATAAAGCAAGTAAACCATCAGGAGTCAAGTGAGCAACATTGCTAAGCCTTTCCATACACACCTCTATGGAATGAATTTTTGGCCGAGCTTGTAACTCACGTTCCATTACAGCTTGTGCTATTTCTGTTTTTTTTCCCAATTCAACTAGCTGATAAATTGCTTGTGTTCATCCGTCATCTTTTCATCTATGGTTTGAAGTTGGTGTAGGATTTGGTAGTGACACTCAAGGCCTCTTCATTGACGAAGTGCAGCCAGAGGCACTACCGCATAGTGGCTAACTACTTTAATTGGAGTCGGAGTAGTAGTTGAATTTGCGTCGTTAACTTTCTCCAAATTCTTGCCTAAGTTCTCCATGTCGAGTCGTTGCGTAGCAGGAGAAGATGAAGACGTGCTACAAACATCCTCGACATTCATTCGAGAAGTAAATCCATGTCTACCGGTTGCAGTATCTTTTCCCGTCAATAATTCAATAGATTGATATGCTGGAAATGGTTTGTCCCAGTACTTAGCGTAAACTGGATTTTCCTATAAATGGAAAAACATAGATGATATGCAAATGTTTACCTAAAAAAAAGCAATTTTGGTTTACAAAAAAACATAAATGGTAATAGAATAAAAAACATTTCGCTATAATGGCATCCCATTCACTAGGTCACCGGCAGTTGGAATATTTTGTGTAATCCATTCCCCTCCACTCTTGTTGGTTAAAGTTTGATACATCAAATATTGACGCTTCAAGACTTTTAAACGATTTTGCAAATGAACTTTGTTAAAGCCCAATTTTGTCCTCTCATTAAAGTCCCGAACCATTCAAACCCATGCCAAGGGGGTAAAACTCCCATTGACAAAATTCCCAAGAGCATGCTCCTCTGTCATTAGGTTCAACATTGCAGAGTCCATTATTTCTGTCCAGTTAGAGGATCTTACCTTGCTTTTCGTTGAATCTTGCACAGGGCATCTAAACTTCGGCTATCAGCGGAGGAAACATTAATAAATGAGCCTTTGTTTTTCAAATTAGGCTGTAGCGACGTTTTTAGAGGGGCCATCTGAGATGAGTAAGCAAACAAATCAATCATGTGTATTATTGCATACATATAACACTGGTTTAGTATAGGCGCAATATGATATATTATTTTGTTAAGTGGCTCAGAGGATAAGGTTATACATGACTCCACGATGGCTGCAGTAGTTACAAAAACCATGCCACCCTGCCGTGGATATGTAACATACCTTCCCTACATTATTGTTTTTTAAAAAACTTTCCCCCCAAACAGATTCTGATATGAATGTTGCTAGCTTCTTTCAATTCAACATACTTGACGGCCAAATATATGTGAGTTCTCTTATGTTCATCATTTTGTCCAACCTGGAGCTATGTTAAAAATCTTACCATACTTTTGTCCATGGTTGGATTGTGAAGTAATGAGTATGTAAGATAGGCTCTAGTTGTATGAACTATGAAATAATAAACATTAGCCTCGGCTACAAGTGCATGTAATAACTAAATAAGGTAAAAAAAATATAGGCAGAAAACATTATCAAATTGCTTTAAGTGGTATAAAACAGTGGAAAATTGCTTTTAAAATAAAAAACCTAAGCTTATAACATTTAAAAAGTTCACAAGAGATATATAATACAAATTTCACCAACTGGCGACAGATTCAACAAAATAAGAAATCATCAAAAAATCCCAAATATATGTAAATATGCAAGAGTTTATAGTTTTTGGTTTTCAAAAAATATAAACTATAAAAATAGTTGAACAAAATATTAAATTTCATGAGATGAAGGTAGGAATAGGGACTATAGGGGGGTTGTTACAAAATATAGCAATAGAGATATAAGACATCAAATAGAACCGAACATCTTAACATTATATATAAAAAATAATATTGAACCCCGAAGCTTTTAACAAATTTCTTAAATTGTGGGTTTCAAATGTCACTTGAGTTTAAGAAAACATACATATCAAAGAAAAACAGAGTACGAATTTTATGAAAGGCAAATCTACAAAAGATGTTAAAATTATGAGATAATCAAATAACTCGATGAGATTATTAAAAGGCTGAAAATTCCAACAGTGAATACTTCAACTCCAACACAGGTACAATGAAGGCAACAAATAGGAACAGAGATAGGGTTTCAAGCACGTTGTAAAGAGAAGTCTACCTTCGAATCCCACTCACTTTAAAGAGGAAAGGGGCACGAAAACTTAATGGCTTTTACCTGCGAGGTTGCTGGTCGCACTTAATGGGCGACTTGACAACACAGTATAGTTGGCGAGGAGGAAAAAAGAGATTCCTTGCATTGGAAGCCCAATTGGAGTTGAGAGGAGGTAGCCATTATTAATAGTCAAATCGGAAGGTTTGAGAGAGGAGTTAGGGATGAGAATGAATCTTGGGTGAGATCTTCCTCATCATTGCAGTAGTTGAGAGAGACTGCTAGAGGAGTACCGAGGAAGACAACAAGAGGAGAGAGGGCTTACCGATGAAGGCGTCTCATACGAGGTCTCACTCATTCATTATGGTCGTTGCCGAAGGAGTCGAGAGAAGTAGAGAGGAGGAAGAAGGCGTCCGACACGAGGAGGCAGGGAAGCAGCGAAGCAGTATTGAGCAAGGAGGAAGGTAGGTGTCACGCATTAACGAAGAAGACGGACTATCATCGTATTTTCCAACCCTTGCCCTTGGTATAAACCAGCGAAAGTGGGCTCTTCTGCTAGTGAGGAGGGATTGGTCTTAACGGGTTATCCTTGGATAACCCGTTGAGACCAAGATAAAATAAACCCCCATAATTAATCAATGTTTGGTTGAATGAGTAGGATAAAATAGACCATTCCCATTTTATTTTGCAAACAAACACAACCTTAAGGAATGGATGATATTGCTTGTGGAGTTAGCAATAAGAAAGCCAAAGAAGAGATAAATAACAGAGCTAAATGGAGGTAGATGACCATTTGCCACTAGCATAAACCTTCCTTTTCTTAATGTGTCTAGTGTACATTTGCTGCTTCTCCTCTTCCCTCATCTCTCATTTTCCGTTTTATATTTGTTGAGTTGACCTATCAGTTGACATAGCAACTGTTGCAAGTAGATGCTATTGCTTACCATGTGTAGTTGAGATTGGCTCCAAATGCATGATCAACCGTTATTAATGTTTTCAAGGCTGGAAGAACACGATCTTTACATGTCGGTGGGATACAGTAACTGATAGATGCCTTGTTGTTGCCTCCAAAGCTCAACCTTTTGTCATGTTCCTTCGGGCTCAGAATGATTGAAAAGTTTGAAGTTCTTTTCATAGTGTAGCATGTTATTTCTTGCTTGATACATTGACAGATCTTATACAGATTGTAAAGTTGAATTAAAATTTTGAGATCCTTGCTGCACAAGGAAATGGAATTGCCACTGTTATTAGGAAGGTAGTCAAGTGTTCTCTAGGCAGAAAGTCTATAAATGCATTAAGCTGTCAACTTTTACGAATGTCAAGATATAACTAATAGGGTTAATATCATACAGGTCTCGGCAAACATAGTGAATTGCAAATATATCTCTACAAAGTTCAACTTTCATATGTTGTCCCTACAAAAGTCCTGATGTTTGCAAATATGCCCCTGCCGTTAGGATCCGTTAGAAAAAATTAGTTAACTATAGGTAAAATAGTTAACCCTAATTAGTGAATAATGTGAATTGACTTTTTTACCCCGCTTTACTTAACAATTGAGACTTTTGGAGGGACATATTTGTGATGGCAAAAAGATCATTTCACTTATAAAATAAACAGTGCTTTAACGGTAACAAACCAGAGGGACATTTGAAAATATTAGGACTTTTGCAGGGGCAACATATGAAAGTTGAACTTTGTAGGAATATATTTGCAAATTACTATGTTTGCAGGTACCCGTATGAAATTAACCCTAACTAATAATAGCTTTAGGTTTGTCTAACATGCAAGTATACTACTAACACAGTTACTTGAATTGTATCCTGTCTCCACCCTGGTGCACTCTATGATCATTTCATGAAATTTTTATTTGATCTTTGAAAATTTTCTCTTACCTTTTGTTGGTGTTAACAACAACAGATCACAATGGATTTTCTGACTTACAATCTTTTTTTTTTTCTTTCCCCCAATTCACTACTAGCTTGAGTATTTATCCTTGTTTTCTCATTTTCTACTGCTGGCATTGCCAAAGACTGCCTAAAATTTTGGCCTCTCAAACGTCTGTAGTCCTTTTGTTTTATAAATACTTTGCACTTCTATTTTCTTATAGATATTAGTTCCCTGTATGTATTATATTTGTTCTATTTGTAGATTTAATTATGTAGTACTTGATAATTGATATCTTCTGTAGCAAGAATGGTACTCATGTATAGTTTTCATTCTGCCCTCTGGGTCTGTGCCCTTATATTTTTCTCTAATTTATTACCTTTTGTATCTCATTAATCAGATTATGCTTCATTCTATTATAATAGGACTTTATCAAGTATTTGGAAGTGTTTTTTACGTTCAAAACATTATTCTAACTGAATATTTTTTTATTCTGTGTATGGGGTGAGAACACATGCCACTATTATTATATTTGTCTATATATTTGTGCTTCATTCTATTATAATAGGACTTTATCAAGTATTTGGAAGTGTTTTCTACGTTCAAAACATTATTGTAACTAAATATTTTTCTATTCTGTGATACAATAAAGGCAGTGAAGAGGGATAATAAGCAACGCTTTAGTCTATCGGAGGAAGATGGAGAGTTGCTGATCCGAGCAAACCAGGGCCACACAGTAAAGGTGATGTATCTATACTACTTGTACATTCATGAAAAAAAAAGAGAATATTTTGCTGTGCAGGTAGAAAGTGGTAGAGTTATATGTCCAATCGCAGTGTTTGACGTGTGCTTTATTTTATTCTAATTAGCCAGTAAAATGGGACTTTCATTTCTTGAATTTTGTAAATTTACTCATGATAGATACATTCGATAGGTAAAAAAATATTCAACAATGACTAATATGTTCAGTAGAGAAAAACAAACAACTTATTTTATGCGCACAATAACTTAATGATTTCATTTTTTTTTTTTTTAAATGTCCAGGAAATCAACGTACATGTTATGAATTTCAGCTAGGTATAGATATCCCATAAGTTTGCTTATACAGCTCACCTTTTAGGATATTATTGTATCTAGCCGTGGACTTGAGAAATTCATCAATCTTGGACTTGAGAAATTCATCAATCTTCCCCTCTGTATTCAATTCTGCTACATAAAGTTCATGTAGTCTAAGTTATTATTGTGCATGAATGATGCCTTAAATACTTATTTAGGCCTTTATTTACTATGCTTTTTTTTGTTATTTTAAATTATATGTGATTGAATGTGCCGGCAGATGGGCTTTTATGTTCTTATTGTTGTTGGTTAGTTTGCAGTGCAGCCCAGCTAGATGTAAAACTGCATCATTAAATAAAACAAAAATGTGGAAAAAAGTTACTGCTAAGTTTCGGTTTTTGTTGTCAAACAAAAGCTTAGGTGCATAGATTGCAAGCAATCTCCAATCCTCCGGCCCATTCAATCACAATATTTTAGTGTAAATAAAACTGAGAACAGAAGCATTACTTAATTTCTGGATTCTCCCTGTGGTTGTGCTATATAGAAGTCTTTCTGTTTGTACATTACTTGTGATATAGATGGCAAGAGTTTGAGATTGAAACTTCAGACTTAAAATTAGTGCCATTTCCAATAAATTATTTAATCAGAACATTGGACTAGAGTTTTGCGGCTCGCATGGAATTTGATAAGAGATTTTATGGGCGTAGATGTTAGATTCCAAAGTTACGGTTAACAGAAGTAACGTGTAATGGAAAGCTATGGAAGTCCATAGTGAATGGTAGGCAAAAAGTTGTAGACAAGTATCAGGATTCAGAATTATTACTTGACAGTTATATTTAACAGTTATATGTACAAAGCAAGTTAAATGAGTAAAAATAGAAATGCATAAGGGTGTTAGAAGATCAACCAAAAAGATTGCGAACGTGCAGCGAAAAATTTTGAATGTGTGGAACGAGAAAACGTTAACAAAGCAAGACAGGTCTGTTGAATTATTACATCAGAAATTGCAGAAATATTATCTGAAAGTTCGTCTTTGAGACAAATCTGTAAAGGTCAAAAATGAAATGAGCCTTTAGCTATGTTAATAGTGAAGTAAAACATTGAAGTATCTGAAAATAGCGCAGCTATTCACATAATTTAATAGAAGGTAAGAGTTGGTTGTGCAACATGATATTAGGAAACTAGGAAGTACGTAATCAAGAAATTGTAATTTTATCACTAAGAGAAACCTCATTATTATGAAAAGAAAGTACATAGAAACTACCACATAGAAAATCATTATCTCATCTATGGGCAAAACCATGTTGATGTTGCAATTGGTGGCAAACCAAGAGTAGAGCGCAATAATTAGAGGATATCTAAATTTGGGGTAAAGAACAAATTCACAATTATCGAATAATGCTGAGGAAGGCAAATAGTTTAACATTAAATTGTAACTTGGAAGAAGAGGAAAGTAAACTGTCTAAGGGCTTGGGCCTTTTCCAGCAAATTAAGGTTAATTCATGTGAAGAGCTATACATTTCATAATCAGTATTTAGCAAATAATTAGGATCTATTATAAACATCATATCAGCCTGTAGAGAATTGCACCATTCCTAAATAATTCAACTCCAAATGAGAGATGAGCCTTTGGAGAGGATAGTTGATAGGTAAGGAGCCCACCTCCTAGGTCCTTGAACATTTTAATCTTGTTTTAGGGGCAAGTTTTGACAGTACAAGGTTCTTGAGGGCTTGCAAATTTTCTATATTAAGTATCTTCATCTTCCCATATCCTTTGTCATAGGATAAACATGAAACCAGAACATATAAGATTGAAGGTGCTAAGATGGGAAACATGCAAGGTTGGATGTGATAAATAGAAAGCTGATAATTTTTTGTGTCACGATATGACAATATTTCAGTAAGGGGTGAACATGCCATGTGTTGCTGGCATAGGTGCTGCTGCTTGTTTTGATCAGTTACTAATCTCAAACTTTTTTGTCACTTAAAAGATGAGAAAATGAACTATGGAATCATGTCAATCTCATTTAAGAAGTTAATAGAGGAGGGGAGAGTGGGGTCTTACACGTAGAAGCATTGGTTGGAATTATTTAATACCCCATTCTATGTTAGAAACCTCATTGAGACTACGTGCTATGGTGAGTTTGCAAGGTTAAAGTAGGTTGACTTGATGGGTTCTGCTCAACATTACTGTCGTAGATTATGACTTGCACTTTAATTCAGTTGGTTTAGTAATAAATATGTTGATGTTCAATTTTAAGGAGATGCTTACTATCTATTATACCTAATTAATCATCAAGTCTAGTACACGTGTGTTATATTTATGAACTCAAGATTGATTGCATGTTTACTGAACTAAACACTCATGCAGCTAACTCTCCTGGGCCTTTTTGGAGACCACAGATTTAGGAATTTATGTTTTGCTTGACTCATTATCTTGGATTTATGTCACTAGTATTTTCGCATTTGTGATGCTTGTTCTCGATTTGAGCTAAAGAAGGATTCAATGAATCTCTTTCAGACTGTTACCTCTGAAAGCCTGTTGAAGCCCATCCTGTCAGCTGATGAAGTCCAAGGTAAGATTGTTGACCAGTTTAGGTTTTTTTTATTTTCTTTTTGTAGTCCTAATTTTTGTGTATATTAGTTTGTGTGCATGGAACGTACAAGAGAAATTTGGAGTCGATCTTGCAATCTGGACTGAAGCGTATGACAAGGTTACATGTACATTTCTCAAGTGCCTTGCCCACAGATGAGAAAGTAATTAGTGGTAAGCTTTTCTTTACAAAATCTCAGTTGCAAGACTTCTTTTTTATAATAGTATACTATAACCACTTGCTTGTAATCATTAAAAGTAAGGGGCAATTGCTTATATATCCCTGAAAAGTTTCCGATTTTTCGATTTACCCCTCTTAAAAGGCTAATATTGAAAATACCCTCTTTACGTTCCAACCTATTTCTAATATACTCCTAGAATTAAAATCTGTTAATTAACTCTGTTAACTCTGCAAAATTACTATTTTGCCCTTTCAAATATACCCTTCCACCATCACTGACTTTCTTATTTGCCCTTCAAGTCAAGGGCACAAAAAGTATTTTGACTTTTGGTCTTTTCCAATATACCCCTCTACCGTCACCAACATTTCTTATTTGCCCTTAAGTTAAGGGCAAAATTGGCATTTTAAAATTTTTAAACTGTGGTAGATGTTTAACTCACGTTTAACCCAAGTTAACTTAACAGGAGATAACTGCGGGGGTATTTTGCAATAACAGTGGAACATATGAGGGGTATTTTAGAAAGAAAAAAAAAAGTAGGGATAAATCGGATATTTTCAAACGTACGAGAGGTATATAGGCAATTATCCCTAAAAGTAAAATATGTGAAGAAAGGACAAATTATTAAAAGTAAAGTATGTGAAGAAATGGCGAAATTAACAGAGCATGATTTCGTGTAATTTTGGTTAAGGCACTTGAGTACATTTCTCAGCTTGACATTCTCGCTGTTGCCATAAATGCTAAAAAATCACCATCTCAATGATAACTTTTTTATTTATTTATTTTTTTTGGGAAGCTATCTTGATGACGAGTATGAAGCAGGTGGAACAAAGAGAAAAATTAAACAATTATTAGCTTGTAAAGAAATTGTTACTACTTTCAAGAAGTAATGTCCAAATAGGAGATATGTAGGACTAGCTCTGATACTAACAGATAAATAAAATAATTGTCCAATTGGGAGATATGTAGGACAAGCTCTGATACTAACAGAAAACAAGAAGATAGCATATGTAGTTCTTTATCTGACAAAATAATGAAACAAGTTTAATCTTTGAAGTATATTTGCTGCTGGAGGTCACGTAAGGTTTCTATGCTACTGTCATCCAACATTCCTTCGTTTCCTTGTCTTTCCACTTCTGTAGTATATGCTGATACATTATCTTCTAAATTGGATGGACTTATTGAGTTCATTATTAACCATCTCATGCATGTTTTATTATAATTTATTAAAAAGAACCTTCCTAATTTCTTGCTTTATGGTTGTACATTTTCTTTGTTACCAATATGGCCTTTGAGCTTTTAAATTTTTCTGAATTGCTCGCTTATGCTTGAGGGGTCCTCTTTGTTGCCAAACTTTCAATTACACAAATCTAATTTCAGCAAATTTCTGGAAATTGGTTAGTGCATGTTGTCTTTCTGCATTGATTCAATGGTACTTTATGAACTTTCTCTAATCTATTGGAGACATGCTTGCGACATTTTCGTTACCTTTCAACTAGATAGGCATAGTTTTGGACTAGTACTTGAACATTCCTTGGTATCATTAAAGCACATCTCATGGCTTTGTTATGTTAAATAGTGTTTATTGTCGCTGTGTTATATTTTAAAAAGCTTGTTACTTTTTGATGGCAAGAGTTATCAAACCACAAGAGTCTCACAAATAAGATATTAGAAAGTGAATGTAGCTGTCTATGCATGTAAGGTCTCGAGATCGTTCTCCATCTCCCATTGTTAGCAGAGGACAAGAATGTGTCGTATGTATTTGTGCCTTCGGAGCAAGCTTTGATACCATGAAAGAAGAGCAAAAGAGCTTGACCCTCTGGGGTTTCATAAATAAATATAAATAGTACATGATGCAAGTATACAAAGCAAACCGTCTCATGAATTATATCACATAACCCTTACACTATCTATGGAGTATGGACAGTAATATACAATACTAAATATTTCATAACATATTAAATATATCCTAACACATACAAATCGACCCTCTTGGTTGCCATACAATCCGCATTGTGAGCTGAGTGAAATGAAAACTAGAGCCACGATGGCAATGGTCTGATAGTTATGTATCCTAGGTCTCAGAAGAAGATTTGGCATAGATTATTGAGAAATTGAAGGAACAAAATTGTAGAACAGTTACAAGGTAGTTGGTAGCCTCTTGACCTCTGCTTGGAAATAGGAAATTAGTGAACTAAGAAAATAGGCTATTGGGCTTAAGTGGATCTTGGGGAAGGAAGCAGTAAAACGTAATAATAATGGGAAGGAGCGGTAATATGTAGGATTGAGGATGGGAAGTGTTTAGAAATTGAAGAAAGGAACTTCCATGGGATTTTTGAGAGAAGAACAGAGATAAAAAGAGGAATATTTGTTTCTTCCGTACAAGGCGATAATGTTATGATTGAGGTGCACATAAGCATTCCTGCATGTAAAGCTCGCTATGTCGGTAGCTTTTGCCTGGGTCACTGCTGCCCATTCATTTTGATTCTCTCGGTTTGTGTGGACTGTGGAGAAGTAGAAGTAGATGGGCTGCGTTTGGTATGGTGCTGAGAAGCATGGTGGTAGAGAGAGAAATAGCTAGAAAGTAGAAGCTGAGGAAAAGGAGAAGATAAGAACACGACAATAGGGAAGAGAGATGTCTACTCCAACTAACAGGAGAAGCAAAGAGTAAGCCCTTAAACCAGAATCACAATATCATAGTCATAACCTGCATACAAATTGTCTCGTAGACCTACTATAGATCCTCTTAACTGCAAAAATGTCATTTAACTTGGGGAATTCTCAATTCTGTTAACTATCACAGATCAACCATACAAAGATAATCCAACTACCCTATTTCAACAATAGTCAGCTTAATCTAAATTAAACTGTTTAATTAAATATAGAAGAGTGAAATTCTAACTCTGATTCGAAGAATGTTTATTCCTAGTTTTCTTTATGTGTATTTTATTGGCATCTGTTAATTTTTCAATCTCCACTAGGTGTTGTCACGGAAACCTTTTCTTTGCTTTGTTTAGTTTTTTTGTTCTTGTATGTTTGGAACATCTTACAATTCCTATTAGGTTGGTCTTGTACGTTCGGAACGTCTAACAATTCCTATTAAGTTAATGAGTCAATTTTTTTGGGTTTATTTGTCAAAACAACAGCCCCCTTAAAGTTACTTCCTTGACTTAAAGTGTGTTTGGTTGGCAGTAAATGCACCGAAAATTACTTTTCGGCTTGAAAATTTATTTTTCGTCTGTTTGTTTAGCTATAATTTTTTTTTTTTGGAAAACTACTCTTACATATTTGAGAAAAATGGAGTGTTTTCATTTTCTGCTGAGTTTCAGTAGGAAACGAAAACTCAAGCTGCGCAAAATTTTTTCATTAATTTTTTCCACCGATCCAGACAAATGTGATTTTTTTTCCTTTCAACCAAACAATGTTGATGGAAAACTACCTTTTTTTTCCCTACAAACCAAACACTACAAAACACACAACTTCTTTTCCACCAAAAATTTTCTTTCCACAGAAAACTATTTTTCACGATTTTATGTACAACCAAACACCCCCTTAGCCACTTCATATTTGGGCTGCAATACTGTCAACTTAAGGAGTTGTTGATTTAATCTTTACCTTGAAAATAGCTGCTCAGAATGATTTTATTTCTTTGAACAGTATTTTCTTATAATTAGTTGGTGTGATTCTCTTAATGTGACCTCATACCCGTCTTCTCCGCTTTGGCACCATTTATGATCTTTTACAACCAAGATTGCTTTTTTTGTGTTAGGCATGCGTAAGGATGTCAACATCTTAATCTATTTGGATGTTAGAAAGGCATTACAAGGTATTCTCTAAACGTTATATTTCTCACCTTCCATGTAACCGTTTACTGATTTCAACTTCTTTTATCTTTTTCATTTTAGCTATATATATATATATATATATATATATATATATATATTTATTTATATATGATACTAGCAAAGAATTCTTTTCTTAGATGGAATGCAGCTCTACATTTCTGACAACAAGGTGATTTTGACTGAGGGTTTTGATGGTATTGTGCCTGTCAAATACTTTGAGAAGATCGAAACTTGGCCAAGAAGAGAATTAGTACCTTTTGAAAGATAGGATGATCAAGTTCCTTAGCATTTGCTCTCTCTCTCTCTCTCTCTCTCTCTCTCTCTCTCTCTCTCTCTCTCTGTTTTTTTTTTAAAAAAAAAAAATTTGCTAGACATGTCACTTCTTGAGCATTGCAAGTTGAGCATTGCAAGTTATCTCTGGAAAGGTATGATAATCCTTTACCAAACATACAAAGAAAAATTTGAACAAGCTTTGCAAGAAGAAATTGTTTTTTATATTATATTATATTTTGTTTTGTAGAGAAACTACATTTGTTTACCAGCATCTCAGCGGGGAGCATTTGTTGTAGGGCAATGTGCGCCATTCCTCTCCAACCTTTACTCAAGTTTAACTTTGGCATCCAATCATTTAAGTATGTGATTGGGCTCCTAAAGTCTATTTGTTGTTCCACACAATTCTCTTCCATCAAAAAGCCTGTTCGCTGCTGAACTGATAATACACATGGAAATTGCTGCCTGAACCATTAATACTGGATGGAAATTGCTGTTGGATATCCATTTGTCCTAATTGGATATTTATTAGTGCTGACATGACAATTCCATCCAAGTTAGCAGGGATTTTTGATGGAATGGTGTATATTGAAGCAACAAAATAGACATTATAGAGAGCGATTTGTACAAATTACCTTTCTTTTACAAATACCTAGGGAAGTAATCTAAATTATTTTAGTGTATTATTATATGGACATCAATTACTTTTGATTATCAATTTGTGCTGTTTGATCAATCAAACTATTTATCACTTAGGAAGCTACAATATCATATGAAAACTCTTGCAAGTAAATTTTAAAATTGAGGATGATTAACAACGAGTTTTAGACAATTCATTTGCTTTTTAATACATTGTTTGGTACTGTTTGTTTTTTGTTTTTCAAAACGTAAATTTTGTGTAATTGAATGGCCGACTTGTATATTTTTTTATTATTGTCATTATTAGTTAGCTTGGGATGTGCTTCTGTGGAATGTGAAATGCCATTTTCTTCAAGAAGCAGCAAAAGAAAAGCCCTGTTTTGTTTGTTTTTTCCAAAAGAGAAAATCCTTGTAATGGAGTGTTGAGCTTGTGATCCAATATCTCTTGGTCTAATCAAACTGTTCATCACTTGGGAAGTTACATTGAGGACTTTTTTCGAAAATAACCCTCTGAAATTTTGTAATTGGCAAAATAACCCTCTGAAAATTTTATTTGTGAAACTAACCCTCCTCTCGCCACCTCAGCCGCCATCTCAGCATTTCTCATAAAGACGGTGACTCGTTCACTGTCTTTACTAAAAACACTTGAAGACGGCAAATGGTTCACCGTCTTCTCTAGGCGTGGACCCTTCACCGCCTTCTCAGCAATTCCCCGCGTATCAGCGAATTCGACGAGAAGACGGTGACTCGTTTACCGTCTTAACAAAGGCGGTGAATCGTCTACCGCCTTATCTAGGCGTACACCATTCGCCGCCTTCTCTGTTGCCCAAATAAGACGGTGACTTGTTCACCGTCTTTACTTAATCTTGAAGACGGTAAGTAGTTCACCGTCTTCTCTAGGCGTGGAACCTCCGCCTCCTCAGCAATTCCCCGCGTATCACCGCCTTAGCAGCAATTCGCCGCAGAAGACGGTGATTCGTTTACCTCTTTAAGAAAGACAGTAAGTTGTTTACCGCCTTATCTAGGCGTAAACTATTCACCGCCTTCTCAGCAAATCCCCCCGACAGCTGGGGGCATAGATAAGACGGTGAATCGTTCACCGTCTTACTTAAGACGGTAAATTGTTCACCGTCTTTGGTGCAGGACACCCTTAAGACGGTCAATGGTTTACCGTCTTATCTGAGCAAGTTTACCGTCTTCAGTGTAGAACTCCACCCAGCCTAATTTCGCCAAGTCCTCGAGAGAGGGGCTAAAACACAGATAAGACGGTGACTCGTTCACCGCCTTAACAAAGCCGGTGAATCGTCTACCACCTTATCTAGGCGTAAACCAATACCAGGACTTAGCTTTTTTTTCTTCGGTTTTGTGTTATTTGCACTAAAGACGGTGAACCATTCACCGTCTTTAGTGCAAACAGCAGCAAATGCTGTTTTAAGCTTGATTTTAAAGAAAATTTCAACAAGTTTGACGTAAGTTTTTTCACGATAACAAAATTTTCAACAAGAAACACAAGATCACGAGTGGAATAACAAGATATAATCAACAAGATAAAAATATCAAAAAAAATCCCGAGAAATATACAAATATGCACTAAATTAAGTATTATATAATATTATACAAAGTCTAAGTTATCTAAATCAAAAATATACAATCAGCCTCTCGATCGTCCTCTCCCTCGACGTCCTCGGCCACGTCCTCGTGCACGGCTACATCCACGTCTACGGCCACCCTCTACAACGAGATCAGCAATAGTATGTCATCAATTGCCTCGATATCGGCCATCGCATCGAGATCCCCAATCATAACGCCCTCGCGATGCTCCGGTATCGCCTGAGTCTCGTCGATAGTGGCTGGTCTAGATGTTCGGCGGGCTTGTGATGAAGACGCGGCATGACGTCGAGAATAGACGAATGTAAAGTGATCTCTAGAGACTGGCGGCGGCAAAAGCAAGTCCAAGTCCAATGGCCTAGTAGGAAATCTCTCAGGGGCGGCGGGTATATCAGCAACATCACTAGGAGATGGAGATCCAGCAGATGTCGGTGTCTGACGGTGGTGATGACCCGATGTCGATGCATGTCCAAAATCTCGACCTCTGATATCAGTGGCGACAGGTATAGTAGGAATGTACTCCAGTACACTATCAAGATCAATATCGATACCCGTCAATACCTCCATCACCGCATCGTAAGAAGGTCGATCATGAACTAGGCTCCTGATGCTATACTGTGTCTGTCGTATAGCGTCCACCTGCATTATAGATAATAACTCACCTTTGGCAATCTATAATATACAAAATATTAAAAAACTAATAAATGGGCTGAGTGATCGTACCAAAGCTCTCTCGGTCTGGCCACGAGGCTGGTAAGTCAATGGTGGACGCTGTACTGGACGAGAAATCCATCGTCTCGTGATCTGCCAGTACCACTCCATATAAATCGAGGTCGCCTGTACTGGATCATCACCGACAATCAGATGCTGGTCAATAATAGCCTGTAATCGCTGTCCCCATCTCTCGATGTGTGCAGCATGAAAGTGGCCCCAATGCTCATCTGGCCGCCCCTGAGATGTAAAGCGACGGATGGTCTCCACATGAATAGGTATATGCTGCAGGAGACCAAACTGCCGAAGGACTCGATCGGGCACGTGAAGCTCGACGATATGAAAACAAATCAGCGTGGTCCGCGATCGCCATACCTCACTGCCCTGTACACAGAATGCTGGTAGCACCTCTAATACAGCATCTGTGTACGGCCGCCATGTAATCTGTGAAAAAGCCAATAATAGTCAGCAGAATGCATTAATACGGTTGAATATTGAAATAATGGTTGCATTAATACGTACCTGTGTCTCTCGCTGCTGATCTAGCTCATCTCTATAGAACTCTATATCAGTCGTCCTAACGTTGGCCCCAAAACGTAAACCGCCGGCATTCGTCCACCTGATATTTGAAAAGTATGTTAGTTGCAAATATATAGGAAGAAATATAATATGTATCATATTTAATTATTATACCGGCAACCCAAAGGGCAATCAGCCATGTCGGCAATAGCTCCAACGCCAGTAGGTCGGCCGACATGAAGATGGTCCCATGCCCAAATCTATAAATAAATTACAATAAATTAGACATGTAAACTTAAATAGGAGAAGTTTTATATAACAATTATTATATATTACCTGTACTAATGTCGCGAAACAACAGCATTCGACCTTGTCCTTTAATGACGCCGTTCCCAATGCGCGATAAAGGTAGGCCAATGCTGCCGACCCCCAGGCTAAACCACCACATGCGTCAAAATCCGCCAAAAGTGGTAGCCACTTAAGATGAACTCTATATCCGGTGGGGTTTGGAAACAGACTACAGCCAATCTGATATAACATATATGCACGGGCTGTGGCTGCAACTAATCCAGCCGGAGCATCCAAATGTATATGATGGAAGTGCTGGTATATCCAATCTAATCGAATCTGACCAGCTCGGATGCCATCCGGCACAACCCCTAAAAGCTCCTGACAAATCTCTATCCACGGATGCTGTGTAGTCCCCGTGACAGGCGCTCCATCGACACGAAGACCTGAAATAACCGCCACATCCTGAAGTGTAATCGTCATCTCACCGTGGCGGAAGTGGAAGGTCTGGGTCTCCCGTCGCCATCTCTCGACCAGAGCTCCCAATAGAGACTGATCGAGCTGCAGACGCCTAAGTCGAGAAATGCCGTAGAATCCTGACTGTCGTAGCAAATCTAGCACCGCTGGATGATCCATATCCCACTGGTTCAATTTGCGGCCATGCTCTACGAACTGAACGCCGCGATATCCCTACAGTGACAAAAAAATAGTTAGCACAACATTTATATGCATTAATAATAAACATAATTTATAGAGAAATAATTCTTACTCTCACCTCAGTCGTGATAAATGAAGACCTATGTAGATGCTGCTCTGTCAGGACGGACTCATCAACCGGTCCCGCCTCCTCTAGATCTGCCATCTGCAATTTTAAAGAATTTGTAATTAGTAACATATTAGCAAATAGCGCATTGAATATTGGAATATTGAAAGTTTAATAAATACTAGTAAGTTAGGTAACAAGTCCTACGTCGACGTCCTTGTTGTGCGCTCTCTGTATTCTGTGGACAGGTATTTCTATAATGACCGTGCTGCTTACAAATGCTGCATTTTGTTCGTCGACCACTGGTTGCGTCCATTATATTACGAATACGTGTTGATCGTGGTCGACCTTTCTTTCTTCTAACTGGAGGCGGTACAATTGGTGGGCCCATGGGTCGTGGCCAGTAGCGCCTGTCTGGAACTGGATGGAAAAGCGGTGCGTATGTCTGGCGATAACACTCTACAGTATACCAATGGGAACAAAGACTATGATAATCTATTCTTAGTTGTGAATTACTGCAAACTGCTAAAATATGCGAGCAAGGTATGCCCGTTAGCTTGAATTCTCCGCAATTACAATCCGCTTCTGTTCCATTAATGGTAACATTGTAATCAGAGTATCCTGTTTGAACTTCAAACTCAATAGTCCCAAATCGATATACAATGTGTCCCCGTGCCGTCACCATATTCATCGTAATTCGACTTTGTATTTTTGGTGCTAACGTGGCCGTCATACTTTCACCATTTTCACGACGCTTTACAAAATAACTATTCAGTTTGTAAAAAGTTCCCGCGACAAATGCCGTTACTGGAAGAGCACGGATACCCTTAAGTACCCCATTTAAACTCTCGGACATATTTGTAGTCATCAACCCGAAGCGTCGACCTCCATCAAATGCCCACGCCCAATACTCTTTGTATACTTCGAGCTCATCGACCCACTTCCACGCATCCTCATCTAGCGCGCGTAACTCATCTTTCAGTTTATAATATTCTACCGACGTTGGAGCACTGCCGATACTATAAAATTTGTCTAATAATGATTCATTTTTAAACCGCTTAGCCATATTTGCTTTCATGTGTCGAAGACACCACCGGTGTGCATGCCCCTGTCGAGTAGGATATAACTCAGCCACTATTTCCTTTAAGCCACTAAATCTATCAGATATAAAACAAACCGGTCGATTGCGTATAACATAATGGCCCAAGTTATGTAAAAACCAACGCCAAGTTCCACCATTTTCGCCTTCGCAAATTGCAAAAGCTAAGGGAAAAATGCTATCATTCGCATCGACAGCCGTCGCTATCAATGCATGGCCTTCGTATTTGCCATACAAGTGAGTCGCATCAATGCTCACCACCGGCCGACAATGTGCAAATCCATGAATAGAAGGAGCAAATGACCAAAAAAGACGGCCAAACTGACATATTCCCTCTGATGGCCATCTATGATCAAGCCGCCAATAAGTTCCATGATTAGTACTCTGCAGCATAGTAAGATACCGAGGCACGTCTGTGTATGACTGCTCCCAGCTCCCATAAATAATTTGTAATGCTTTGCTCCTTGCCAGCCATGCCTTCCAATAATTTATTTGAACATGCAAAGTGGATCGCACCGTTTCCTGCACTTCTTTTGGCGTCATATTTAGTCTTGCCTTCATTAACGGGAGAATTAGTTGACATATGAGATTTGAAGTACAATTACGATGCGCCGCATTTAGCATTGGAATAACACAAGTATGTTGACCCGCGTATGTCTTAACTCTGAAATATGTTGCATCCTTAGGAACCGAAGCGTGTAACCTCCAAGGACATCCCTCAACTGTGCATTTCACTGTATAAGTTGTTTTGGTAGATTTCACAACTTTCATCTGAACATTGTGAGTAATGTGCCATCGATCAAGAGCGTCCACTAAAGATGCCTTATCATTAAAGATTTCACGGAGCCAAGTCCCGTCAATGCTAGGTAGATCGGAATTGGTACGTCTAACATCGAACTCACTCGAATTCACAACATACTGTTGTATCCAATTATTATCCGTAGGAAATTGCTCCGGATGGTCAATAAAATCAAGTTCCTCGTCAGGATTGTCTACATAATCGTTGTTTACATGCGGGTCGTCATTCAAACTGTAAATGGCATTCGCAAGACAATTTAATCCACCATCGTGATCATCTTCAATGTCAACGGCTAGATCATTCCAATCGTCGTCCTCATCCTGATTACCGTCATTATCAATGGGTGCATCCTCCTGATGACCATCATTATGAATGAGTTCATCGTCCTGATTACCGTCATTATTATCTCCTTCATCGACATATTATCAAGAACTTCATTCCAATTTGTATAGGGTGTAGATAGCCTGCAATACGTCCCGAATGTTTACTATATTAGGTAAAATTTTATTTACTATTAATTAAATAATCCAAATTTTCTTTACCCCCAATCGTAATTTTCATTAGGTATATGAAATATCCTGGGTTCGTCACGTGACATCGAGGGTTGCGCACGTAACGTCGACGGTTGCGCACGTGACGTCGAGGGTTCGGCACGTGACGTCCAGGGTTGCACACGTGACGTCGACGGTTGCGCACGTGACGTCGAGGGTTCGGCGCGTGACGTCGAGGGTTGCGCACGTGAAGTCGAGGGTTGCGTACGTGGAGACTGACTCTGTCTGCAGTATTCATAATTATAATGTATGAAAGAATTTCATAATTAAAAAAATATTCACCGCAATCTTGAGGTATATTACTGACCTTGTCATTCTTACGCCTTGTTCATTATCAACTTCACGGTCACCAATTGGATTCTCCGGAAATTCCACATCGATATCATTATGTAGCAGGCTTATGTAATAACCTTGCGACTGATATTGTGTCTCTGAATGATATAAATCTTTCTCTATGTATAGCGACACACATCCATAATGTTCAAACAATCCAATTAATCCCTCCAATGATTCATCATCTACTATATCATGAGCAATATATTCATTTGCTCCCGTAGGGCATCGAATTGTGTATTTAAGACAACATTCTTCTCTATTACAATTTACTAAACGATACATTCTCCTCTCAAAATTCGCATAGGTCGTATCTGAACGAATTGCAATCAATTTCTTTCGACCACAGAAATATCGAGGACCATTCCCATCCATATCTAACTGTCCATCCCAATGAACACTAAGAGACATCCGACGACTAGCCATTTTAACTACACAGAAAAATAAATCAACAATATTCTCCATGTTCTCATCAGCGAAAACTAAACCTAAGTGAAATGATAACTAAATGATAGAAAATTTGCAACAAGAAAATAAAGGGAGTGTTACTAGATTAAAACTTGGTAAATTAGGTTTAAACATAGTTTAGACAAGTTTAAAAGTGAAAAACTAGGTTAAAACTGGGTAAATATAGTTTAAAAGCCGGTTATTTCATTGGAAATAAGAAATTAGAACGATTAGAAAAATAGTGGGTTCCATCGTTTCTATGGTTACCTCTTAAACAGTGAGGTCCTCCCTATACACCGGTGCCTCTTCTTTCATTTAATCAAATGTTATTGTTAACTTGTATAGTTCACACTCTTTGGCTCTACCTATCTACAGTAATAGCTCTTTTCACAAAAAGAGTTATCCATACAGTGACGGCATTTAATTATGAAAGTTGGCTAGGCAGCTGACCCTGTTAGTCTGTTCTTTCAAGAAGCGGAGCATAACCTTTTTGCTTCTTATGATACTATTTCCTCAGCTTAATGGATAACCATTTGCTACCAATGGAAAATTGCTTCTTATTACAAATCTAGATGATTGGATTTGCACCAATGGAAACCATAAATTCTATATACAATATGGCTATATCTTTAACTAGGTCTAAACCCTAAACACTATCCAAATTTGGATCAAATTGGATCAAATTGGATCAAATTAGATCAAATTGATCATATTTGGGATTTGGGATTTTAGGGATTTGATCAAATCGATCATATTTAGGATTTGGGATTTGATCAAATTGATCATATTTGGGATTTGGGATTTGGATCAAATTTGATCAAATTTGATTTGGGATTTGGATCAAATTTGATCACATTTGATTTGGGATTTGGAATTTGGGATTTGGATCAAATTTCATTGGGGTTTGGATCAAATTTGATCAAATTCGTTCAAATTTGATTTGGGATTTGGAAATTTGGATCAAATATGATCAAATTTGATTTGGGATTTGGGAATTTGGATCAAATTTGATCCAA
>NC_033638.1:106158-161158 GCF_001540865.1 Ananas comosus
AGGTTAAACTAGGTTTAAATCTAGAAAATTGCTAAGATAGAATATTACTTGCAATGTGGGTTGCTGTGGCACGGGGGAAGGCTCGGTGGCTCGACAGCGACCGGCGGCGACGTCGGCTTGGGCGGCGGCGACGGCGGCTTGGTTGGCGGCGACGTCGGCTTGGGCGGCGGCGACTGGCGGGGTGCGGAGGGAGAGAGAGACAGAGAGTTAAGAGAGAAAGAGAGCGAAGAGTGAGGGAGAGGTGTCGGGGCTTCGGGTATACCTAGGTAAGACGGTGAATTGTTCACCGTCTTCATAAAACAACATTGGAAACGGTGAACGATTCATCGCCTTACCTTGGCCCAGGGTTCCCAATGAAGACGGTGAATAGTTAACCGTCTTTAGTGCAGCACAAATAAGACGGTAAACAGTTCACCATCTTATCTGTGTTTTATGTGGCCAAAGTTGGGGGGTATTGTCCTGGCCGAAGTTGAGGGGTGTATACCGTCTTAAGTAAGACGGTGAACGGTTTACCGTCTTATCGTGGGCACAGCAGTTCCAAAGGGGTTGTATTCGCTCTAAAGACGGAGATGTATTCGCTCTAAAGACGGTGAATAGTTCACCGTCTCATGAAGGCGGTGAACCATCTACCGTCTTCATGAGAAATGCGCATAGACGGTGAATGATTAACCGTCTTTACGAGAAAAATCCGACCTGGCGCCGACGTGGCGAAAGGAGGGTTAGTTTTACAAATAAAATTTTCAGAGGGTTATTTTGCCAATTACAAAATTTCAGAGGGTTATTTTCGAAAAAAGTCCTACATTGATGTTAGCCTTTTCATGAGTAAATAAATGATGATAAAACAGGATCGAGGTGTCTCTATGAAGTCCTAGAAATTTCTCTTCCTGAAAACTAATGCTCATTGGATTTTGAAGAGGATTGAAATTTGAAATTTGAAATTTAAAATTTGAAGAGGATTGCCGACAAGATTTAGACAAATTCATTGGTTTTTGAAGACGTTTGTATTGTTGTGTTTTTTGCATTTCAAAACATTAAAAAAAGAAGATAACATTGCTTTCTCTGTATACTTGTAAATTTGATAATTTTTTTATATATCTTTTGTTTCAAATATACCCATGAATTTTTTTTTTTCCCCCCTTCTCATGTATAAATGGACACTTTGCATGGCTCCGGGCCGACATTTTGTTAGGCCCGATTGATCCGATGCTTTCTCAATGGTTGCCCTCATCGTTTAATCATTTCAACTGACATCCTCTTTTACTTTAGATATTTTAATATTGAGAGTGTCAGTAAGATAGATTGAGAGTCTTACCAAATTTATTGATGTTTTCATAAATAAACGTTAGTGACTAATATTACCGTTTAATTTACGAGAGGTTTAACTTAACAATACATAGTATTTAAGTTAAAATAAATGAAAGTTTGGGGATCTCAATAATAATAATAAACAAAAAGGTTTCTGTAGCCTATTTCAAAGTGGCCTAGATTTGAGGGGACGTCCCCCCTTAAAAGAAAAGAAAATATTTTCTCCATCTTCTGCTAAAGGAGGGATGGGACAGCTAACAGCTTTGAGATAGGCTTTAATTGGGTTTTAGTTTGATTCTTCGTTTTGGTTTACTAGGAAATAGAAACTCTAGCAAATATTTAGTCCCCATAACAAATAGGCTCAATATTATATATGAAGATCTAAAAGAGCACTGAACTCAGGGGCAAATGGACCAGCAAACGGCCCAAGCATAGAATGAAATGGGCTTTGACAAATCTATTCACCAAGTATTTTAGTCTTTGTCCTAAAACTAAAAAGTTTTTAATTTACAAACCAACTTACCCGACAAAAACTAGAATATCTACTACTGTATGGGCTATTTGTTATGCTAAGAAGACAAATTTCAGGCTTGTCCGCTAATGGGCCAGCCCAATCGCGGCCTAATATTAGGCTGGATGTAATTCAATATGGGCCATATCAACGCAAATGTTGCAACATACGTTAATGATCCTACTCGGAACGCCGCAGACAAGTGGGCTTACGAATGAATGGCCCACATATTGGAGGAGATATGCCTTTTCACGAATGGACCATGCCGGTACTCTCTCTTCCATCTTTTCCATCTTTAACCGCCAGCAATAAAAGACTCTCAAGGAACATACAGAGGAGAAGAAGAAGAGTTAGAGAGTGGAGAAGGAAATTTTGTTTTAATCTTTTTTTTAATAATTATCAATGACTTGCGGACAAAAATTCTTGCACAATCTTCACCATACATATGAATGGATCTTGTCTACCAATTGACATACAATAGGACCAAATATCCTATCAAATATTAATTTATTATTATTGCTATTGTATTTGAAACTATATANATATATATTAATAATAATAAATCATCAGCAGACTACAATTAAAGAATACGTAACAAAATTAAACCCTGGGCCTTAGGCCGGCCTTTTTAAAGCCTGCATAATTGTTGTTCGGCTTATGGTTGGGTCTCGCACACTTGTTTCTCATATTGGGCCTAGTAAGATCGGTCCATTAAGCTGTACGGAAGGAGTCGGACTGGCCCAACGAGAGGGCTCTTTGGTGGTTGATTGGTTATTCCTTCCTTGGAAACTCGGAAGGCAAACTAAAACACACACAATCAGATGATTCACACACAATCAGATGATTCACAATCTCTCTCCTACGGCTACGGACGTTTTCTCCACCTGACCTGATTCTTGAAGGTCCCTCCCCTCCCTTCAGTCCGCAGACTCCGCATTCCGCTGTAACAACCCTGAAAAATAAATGGTAGAAATAGTAGTAATAGGAGTTAGTATGGGAGAGTAGTAAAAGTAACAGTTTTACTAGTTAAGATGGAGAATAAGGGCGGCAGCCGGTTGGAGAGGAGGAAGCGCGCTAGGATAGTTTAATTTCAATTCGCTGTATAGGGTATATATAGTTAACAGATGTAATTGCAATGAAATGAATTAGTCTATTTTCTTCCCCAAAATTCTTTTCCAAACCTTTCTTCTTCTCCACCATTTCTCTATCCCAATTTTTTATCCCACTCTTTATCTCTAATCTCTATTCCTAACCCCTTTCTCTCTAATTCTCATCATCTCTATTGTCTCTATTTCATCTTTCTCAATCCCCCTCTGCTCCTCTCTTATCCATTCCGGTAATCCATTACATCACCATTACCATAGGGAGCACCAAGAACCTGATCCGAGCCACAGGGATATTACATCCGCAAACCTTGAAACGCTCCCCTAACTCTCTTCCCCTTCGACTGCTCGATTCCTCCACTCGGGAAACCCTTATTAGAGCGATCAGTTCCTTTCCCCTGCAATCGCCCGACTCCTCCGATCGATAGATAGATAATCTAGCTACGTTGCTCAATATCGTACACGGGCGGAAACTCTCGCTTTTCGAGGCTCGGACAGTTCCGTGTTGGAGCTAGGGTTTCTGGTTGGAAGAGGTAATTTATCTAATCCCTTTAATTTGGCTCGTAGTTTCATCATCGGTTTGGCTAATTCACGATTTGCTTTTGTTTCTCGTGATTGTATGATGAACCCACTTTCTTGGTGATTCCGTATGTATCTTTTCCGGTTGTTGCTCTTAAAAATAGAGAACACGAACCCTAGATTCATATGTCGTTGCTTTCTCGCAGAGACCACGAAACCCTAGAGTCAGGTATCATTGCTCAACTAGATCGGATGGATCTAAGGTCTACAATGAGGTTGCCTCGCCAAGACAATGTCAGATAGGTGTCCCTTAGATCCGATCCTAATTGCTTCGTGTGGTGTAATCCAATTTATTTTTTTTACTAACATTACATGTCTCTTAATAACCGTTTTGCTTTTAGCAACCAATTTATCCATATGTGCTCTGCTTAGGGTTCTGCAAGATGCCGACGAATTGATTACCAAATGAGTCATTAGGACAGCCGTTGTCTCTTCTTACGGGAAGGTTTACGATAGGAGCATAAGATATTAAGCTTAGTTAATTTGGTCTTTTCTATCTTTCTTCTTCTATTACTATAGACACCGTATATTGCACAGATTTTTAACGACTCAGGGATAGCCGTGGACAAGAAAAGCTACCATCAAACTATGAAACTTGAATCAGAATTTGATTTTCACTTCGACCATTTAGGTATTGTCTCTTTACTTGTTCTTCATGTAGTTCTTTATGTACATTTTTGTCAAATTTTCTTTATTATTCTTTTTCTTCTTGCTATCTTTCTATTCCTTCTTTTTGCCTCTCTTTCTCTTCTTTGTTTTGATATTATCTTTTATTTTATTTTGTATCTCTTAGTTTAACATATGCAAGCATGATCTTCTATTTATTATATAGTTTTTATTTTTTGCAATACTTTATTGCTCATGATAGTGCCTTTTTGCAAATTTTTCTTTCATTTGTACTTTCTGAACTTTGCAGTCCTTATCAAAATTTATTTTCGTTATTTTTAAAGTGAGTAGTGTTATCTCCTTTCATTTTGATTTTGTAATTATACCCTTTCTTTTCTTTCTTTTATCCCTTCCCTTTGCTTTTATTATTATTTCAATTCTCTTTATCTTTTGATGTCTTATCATTTCAATTGTCTAAGACTTTTAATATTTCTTTTTGTACTTTTATATTCTATTTTGATTTGTACCTTATTCACCTTTTCATGTAAAAGTTGTGTATTCGAAATTTTCTTATGAACAATCATTTATACAATAGACTGTTTACCTTATAATGTCCACATAAAATTTTCTTCATTAGCTTTACAAATGATTGTCTTTCACTTGATTTGTTATACTTCTAATGTTTCTTATACTTTCTCTTGCCTTCTGTCTAGTTTCATGCTATTGCATATCTTACCCTGTAATGTTTGTATCAAACCAGTTCCTCTATTTTTGTTATTCTATTTCTATCTCTTCTTTCTTCTTTTCCTTGTTCAACAAATTTTCTTTTTCTTCATTTTATTGTTAGTTAATGATGGGTTTTGCACTACTTGTTTTTTCTGCTCTTTAATCTTAGCTACTTTTCTTTTATTTTAACTTGTTCATACTATCATCTTGCAACTTTGCTATTGTCTTATTTCTTTTTCTTGTCTTTTGGAACCTTGTTCTTCCGTATCCTATACATTTTCTTACGCATAGATTTCTATTTGTTAAATATCCTTAGTCTGATTGCTTAATCAATTATAGTGCAAATACTTATTTGGTTGTTGTTAGAGGTGGCAATCTTTCACCCAACTTGACCAACCAATTACGGTCTCACCTAGCCATATATTTAATTTGGGTTTGGGTCATCCCAAGTCTATAAGTTTTTTGGGTCAGATCTAGATTTAGCTTATGACCTCATTTGAGTTATGGCACCTCTGCTTTTGAATGAGGGCAGTAAACGGTTGATTGTATCATGTTGGGCCAAACATATATATGTGCTAAAATAAAACATATCTCTTTGGCTTAAATAGGTCAACAACTTAAGGTTATGTTGTCATGTGAGTAATTGTTGCAGAAATTTTGGGTGACTCAATGGACAGTTAGGTTTGGATTTTTCCTTCACTCGAGTCAAATCAAATCGGGTTGGGTATGTTGTCAGGTCTGGATTTTCCCTTCACTCAAATCAAATTGGGTTGGGTATGTTTTAACCCATGTACTGGTATTATTTGAAAGCAAACCCGCCTTACCCAATCTATACCTCCTTTAGGTTTTGTAACTTATTGAGATCAGTGTATAAAATTGCTATTTCAACTAGTTCTTTCCAATATCTTTGTTTTCTTAGATTGTCCAATGTTTGTTGTTTTCACTGGCTAACAAAATATATTTGTGATTCCCTTCCATCTTTTTAAGGAGGATACTCTGCTTCTTGTCTTTCTTCTTCTTCTTCTTTTCATACACGGCCTTCTTCTCATACATGGTTAATTTTTCCATTCCTATATTATCTTTTTCTGATCATTGTCCTTTTATTCCTTCCTTTCCCATTCTTACTCGTCTGTTTTGTAGATTCTATCTCTTCAAGTCTTCGATTTCTATTTTTTTCATTGTTTGTTATCCTTACGGCTTAGATTGAGTTTGGTTATATGTTTTATAGTCTTTGTTTTCTGTTTTCATTCTTTGTTATGTGTGGGGTTTAGAGTGACGATGGATGGTGAATTGTTGGTCACCTGGTGTTATTGAGTTCAAGTCTCCAGGACTTCCATTTTTTTGTGTAGTTCTATTTTATATGTTTTGCTATACGTAACTAAAGTTGTATGTCTGATTTATTTATATAATTATTACAATTTTTTTTAAGTTCATCAAAATCTTCTTTAAAATCTTGTATTCTTGTATTTGGAACTCTGTGATATTCAAGAGAAGAATTCTTGCCCCATTTATTGCATAAATGGCCTTCTTTTAGTATTAGGATGTGCTTTAACTGTTACCAAGAATTGAAAAGAAACTTTGGGATCTAATGATTCAGTAAGTCAATATTTGATTCGGTGATAAACAGCTCTAGGAATTACTATTCTTCTCTTAACGGGTTATTCTGGAATAACCTGTTAAAAGGGGAGAATAGTAGTTCCACCCGTTAGGTAGAACAAGCTTTTCTCTCTCTTATTTCTCTACTAATTAAGTTATAAATAATTATACAAAATTAGTAATTAATTCACTTATTATTTAAATAATTAGTATTTTATTTTACTTGATTAATGTATTAACAAAAAATATAATTGATGAAATAATTAATTAATATTAACATATTGATTTATTTTTTATAGTTGTTCACTAATTAACGCCATTCCTCATCATCCCATATAATATTCCTATTAATTAATTTATTAACTTGTTAAAAAATAATACTAATATTTAGATACTTATTATGTAGATAAATTATTTTGTTTTCAATCATAATTACTCTTATTTCTACTATTCCAACCAATCACCAAACCAAAATTTGTCTTATTCCTCAGAATATCTCTATTCTCGTCAGTGTTTGAAAAGGCGCGCCTCACGCCTAGGCGTGAGGCGCGGGCCTCAGCGTCTCAGCAATAGCGAGGCAAGGCGCTATTGTTGAGGCGCGCGCTTAGGCCCTGAGGCGCGCGCCTCAGGCGAGGCGCGAGGCGCACATAAGGCGCGCGCCTCAGCATATTTAATATTTCTTGGATTTTGGATTAAGGTTTTCGGGTTGTTGGGTTTCGGGTATAAATTTTATGTTTTAACCCGATAAGCTTAGTAAAAGATTCTATAAGAAACATAAAAAAAAACCCTAATGAAATCATCTACTGCCCTCTCTTTCTACCACCCTTCTCTCCCTATCCCTTCTCTGTCCGTGGGCAACTTGGCATCCAGCAAGCATCCGCAGTAGGAAGCAGCAAGGAGGAGCAGTGGTCAGCACTCAGCAAGCATCCATTGTCAAGAACAGCATCAGTTTTTTTATTTGCAGCGGCACTGCAGCAGCAGAAACAGGAGCAGCGGCAGCAAGAAAGCAAGAACAAGCAGCAATCAAGTAAGTATTGCCTCTATACTCCAATATTTTTCCTTTGAATCTATTTTTTAGTTATTTTTTTCAGGATTTGATGTATTTTTGAGATTTTTCTTTTTTTTCCTATATGTTTTTACTTTTTTTGTTTCGATTGCATATTTCTTGATCCAGTTTTTTGTTTTGAACTTGTTTTTAGTTATTATTTATAGGATTTGATTCCTTTTAAGATTTTTTTATTTTTTCCCAAATGTTTTTTTTTTTTTTCATCTAGGGCAGATGCCAAGTGTTTGGCAATGAAAACATTTAGAGTTTCTTGTTGGAATTGGAATCTAAAAACGCTGATGCTGCTAGCTTCAGCCTGGCAAAACAAATTTCTTTACTTTTTGATAGTTATTTTACTTTTGTATGGTTATTTTGGAGTTTTTTTAATGTGGAACATTAAATTAAATTAGATTTAGTAAAAGTGCGCCTCGCCTTCTTGAGGCGCGCGCCTCGCGCCTAGGCTCCAGAAAGGTCTTGCGCCTTTTTGCGCCTTGCGCCTTTTCAAACACTGATTCTCGCCTAAATAAAAAATTGGCTTAATTCCTGCTTATCCCAAAAGTTATACCTATTCCAGGAATAAGTAAGAATAGCTTATTATCTAAAATCAGATGAATATAAAGCGATTTTCAAAACACCAATGATTAATTTTCTTTTAGTTCTACAGTTGATTTGCCTACTTAAGTGGAATTGCAACGAGAGATTATTTTTCATAATTATGCATGGCTAAGAGGAGTTGATCCATGGATCTCAGAAGCTCTTTTGCTCTTGGTGTTCACGACAACAATTGTAAGAACCATCTAGTTGACTCAATGCTTTATAATATCTTATCTTTGTTCTATCCGTCAAAGTATTTGATAATGTGTGCATAGTTTCTTTATTAATTGTCTGGGCTTTTATAAAATTAATGTTATATTGAAATTTAAAATATTTTGAAATGTTATTAAAATAAAAATATGATTAAAATTTTAATTGACTTCTTCTTCAAAGAAAAAAGGGTACGACACGATTCACACTAGTCTAGGCTAGTGCCATGTTGAATCTTGGGCGGGGAAAGGCAGTTTGGCGTGATACAACCCTAGTTTGGATCTTTGTGGTGTCAGACCACCTTCAGGCCCAAGTTGGTCTAGCATAATTTGGATGGTCCGAGGTGAACATGCAACATCCTTGAGGGTTGCGCTTCTAGAGAGGTCGGAGGTTTGTCTTGCGGGTAGAATGTATGGACTCTCTTTGTACTATTTAGAACAAAAATTTAATAGGAACTGCCTGACTGAAAACAAATCAATGTTGATGATATTTTGAAAGTGTGCCTATTGAATCCACGTTAAGATCTAATTTGCTTGTCAAATATTTTAGCATAGATCACTACAATCGAAAGTTGAAACATAAGCTAGGCCTAATTGGTTCGAGGCACTGATCTAATTTAGTCTGTTTTTGCAGTGTCATTTGTGGCATTATTTTCTAGGTCATTGAAGGCTGGTCTAGTGCCTATTCAGCATAGTGGTGAGACCAAAATTCTTCATTATGTTAGTGCCTATTCATATCATTGTTAATTTGTTGTTCGTTTACTTAGTTTTTCTCTATTTATGTGCTGATTCATGTCATGCTATCTGAGCAGTTCATTTTATTGTTTAAAACTCTTAATTCTTTTTGACACGATGTTTGACTCAATTCGGAGATTACATTTGTAGCATAATAGTTAAGTGATGATATGAGTCTAGGGTCCCAGTATCATAGGCATGGAGGCTAGGTTCTTTCCTTGCAGCTGTCATATATTCATTAAGTACCATTTCTGTTTCTGCTGGATTGAAATTTTAATAAATATATAAGAGTTGTCGGATATTACATGTTTTTGTTGTTTGTTGTGTTAATTATTTATAATATTTTTGTGCCACTAACCAATACTTTCAATCTAAAAAACGTACAAATTGAAATTGTTATGGACATCTAGTGACTACATTTTGTTTTTGATTTTATGCTTTGTTGTTTATTATATTTTGGATATTAATGGTTGTTATTAAACAGTAGAAGAATGTTATAGTGTCCTTACATGCAATAACCCTCACAAGTACTTTATTGTTGTGTAGATCATGTACATCTTGTTAGCCTATTATTCAAAAATATTTTATTGCTTATTTACTATGTTAAAGTCAAATTCCTTTTCAATTATATATAGAAATAATAACCAAACATTTGACGAACAATTACAAATCAGCTCATGCTCATTACGGAGCAGTTGCTAGTGCAATCCTTCTCAATTGGGCATAGAATTTACCATAAACGAAATAGCTCATTTCATCCAATTCTTCTAATTTGGCCTCACTACAACAAAATTGCCTTTTAGCGGCAATTTAGTAACGACGATTATCAAACGGCCACTATTACTTATTATCTAATTGTACTTTAGCGGCAATTATTTTAAACTACTTTTTTTAACGACTAATAATTTTATACTAAATACATTTATTTTGAATCCAATACTATTCTAACCCTAACCCAAACCCGCACCCAACCTCTCCCCCATCCTGCGGACAAAAATTTTATGGACATTGTGTCCATCTAAAACAATTTGGGGATGCCATGGAAGGATGCCGCGTGGCACCTACCTCGGAAAGTAGCTGGATTTTTTTCTAGTGAACCTGGTGCATAATTTTTTTACTTTAAAATTTTATTTTTACTTTTTAGTTATAATTAAATATAATGTATATATATTATATATTTTAAAAATATATGTAAAAAAATTTATAGTTTAGAATTTAAAATTCTTTTACATATTATTTTAAATATCATAAAATATATCTCTATTATTATATTAAATTATAATTAAAAATAAAAAAATATGATTTTAGAGTAAAAAACGGTGCACCAGGTGCACCAGAAAAAATCCCACTGCTCTCCCAAATGGCGGAGCAGCGGGGGCACGTGGCGGGTCACGCGGCGCCCATCAGAAAAATCTGAATGCCACGTGGCATTCATCTACGGCATCCCCAAATTAGTTTCTGTGGACATACTGTCCATAAAAGTTTTGTCCCCATCCTGCGCGAGCTCTCCCCCTCTCCTTCACCTCTCCATCTCACACGAACACCCTCTCTTTATCTCCCTTCCCCCTACCTCTCCTCCATCCTGGCGGCGGCGTCCCTTCACCTCTCTTCTCTCCTCCCTCTCTAAGCTCGGATCCCTATCAGCGGCGGTGTCGTCGTCGTCGTCCGCGGAGAAGGGTGTAAAATCAAAATGGCTCGGGTCCAGGCCGGGCCGGGCGCGGACTCTTCATCTTAAACCCTTCCCTGCTTCTCCCTCACTCGATACTCCGACGCATCAAACCCCTTCCACGGGGCGCCCCACACCCTCCTCCGCCACCGCGCCTCGTGCCATTCCAGGTACAAAAATTCAAAGCATAACAAAATAAAATATGGTTCACATATGCAAATCTAAATAATCACAAAGTATTATTCTTTTGATTTCGATATTCAGAGGTAGAGGGAATTACTTCTTGTGCAAGTTCATATATATATATATATATATAGGCCGGGGCTACTATACTCTTATGAGTATAGACCCCCTTGTACTCATAAATTTTTAACCGTTGATTGATGGGATGTGTGGTTAGGATGATGGTAGTTCCCACTTAGAATGATAGTGATCCCCTAGGGTTGAGTGGGTAGTTGGTTAAATAGTATGATCTAACGAGTGAAAATGATCAATGGAATAAATCTTAGGGCCAAAAACTTATGAGTATAAGAGAGCCAATACTCATAAAAGTATAGTAGCCGGACTATATATATATATATATATATATATATATGTATATATATATATATATATATATATATGTATGTATATTTTTTGGTGATATAAACCCTAATTGAAGTCAATTCAGAAATTCGCAGCTACCAGGTAGAAACCTGCTTCGATCATCAATTGGATGCTCTTCATATTCACCGCATATAAAAAAAGAGAAAGGTAAAATTTCTATATAATCATATATTCATATGTTATGTTTAGGGCAATTCAACAAACATCTTACGAGCGTAAAATCCAGAGTGTAAGTGCTCTGCATAAGAGATCGTTGGAGCTGTTAATTAGCATGTTCGAAATTATGTGTTGTAGTTATTATAATCTAGTAAAAGTACGAGTTCATTATAATGAGGGAATATAAGTAAAAATTGTAAATATCATGAGTATTTATTCATGTCTTTTTACTATATTTTCTTTTTTTCTTTTTACATTAATTTACTAATGTTTTTCGGAAATCATATTAGGTTGGACCTAACATTTTCTTGGATAAATGGAGATGGCCTCAAATAATCCTCATCCTACTCAGTTTCCTGTTACAGAGAAGTCGATATCCTTAGATATCAAGGTCTCTCTCTCGCTCTCCGAACTAACTTTTAGTATAATTGGACTTAATATGTATAATATATTTAACGTAGTGTAACCTTGTATAACCTTGTATTTACAACTGATTGGCATGGCATGTACCTAACAGCACCAGATTTGGCATGATTCATTCATATATCATCATGATGTAGTTTTGTTTTTGACAACTTAATGGGTTTGACGAACATGTAACAGAGTGCATGGTTGTTTCTTGGTTTAAGTCATTGACGAAAACATGCTTGAAATGTTTATTTGCCATCTTAGTCTACCAGGCCATGTGGTTTAAGAGTATCATGCTAAAATAAGCAGTTATTGCGACCAATTAATTCTGGTGACATAGCAGACTGGTTACAGATTGTGTCTGTCAATGATATACACTCCAACTATAACTACTGCATGTGTTTGTTGAATAGCCTAAGTTCATTATTATGCATTTTTTTTATTAGAAGCTAGCATATTGTGTATTGCGGAATGTTCTCTCAGCTCGCTTGGCATTTCCTACTAAACCCTGTGCCTCCTTCGTCCTACTTTTTCGCTTCCTTCCCGTCTGAATTGCTGTTAGCATAACCATTCCGCTTCTTAGCAATTTTTTCTATTCAAAATTTTTGCGTACTTCAGCCTGAATTGTTGTTACCTCCTTTCCCTATCATCAAACAAGGACAATGCATGCACCAATTTGAGCCTAGGGCTGTGGAGATGTTAGCGTGATGAAATTTATGTATAAACTTTTGTGCATGCAAGGTGACATGAGAATCTCTTCATAGCATTATGTGTTTGGCATTGTAGGGAACTAAGACGGACATCATAATCAGCAAGTATACAGATAGTTTTCTGGTGAGTTGCATCTCATACTCAGCTCTATAGCTTTTAATATGGACATGTTTACATGAAAATGTTCTTTCAGGTCATGGTGACTCAAATAGGATCTATGGGTACCATACTGCATGCTAGGTCTGTGTTTTCCTTTTTCCTGTATGCTGTTTCAACTATGCATTCACAGATTCTTTGATCACAACCTTTTATGTGCATGTGCATCTTCTATTTAGTCACTATGTTATCGACAGTTTGACACCGTTCAAAAAAACATATTTTGGACTTATCTTTGCTTAAATTGAGGTAGGATGGCTGAAATAAATTTTTATATTTGAATTCTGATGCACTAAATGTAATACAGTGTATTTAGTTGATTGGTAGGATGGGCAGAACCTATAAAATAGGCATAATTATGGGCTTCTAAGCATGTCTCTATGGTTGAGGTGTCTTCATATGGAGATAACAACAAGCCTTTTAAACCTTCAAGATTTTGCTTGCCATTTCATTTTCTAGTTGGAATGGTATTTTACTACAAAAAGACATTTAAACTTACGGTTCACCATGGTCGTTGACTTATCAGCAATGGAATAGAAAGCAAATTGGCAAATCAATAGTTACTTAAGCACAAGTGTTTTAGTTTCAATAATGCTATAATTTAATAAGAGTTGAGAAAATTTCAGTGTCTAACACCGATGTGTTGATCAAATTTATAATATTGATCAGGCCTTATTTTGTGAGGCCATAGCAAATTATTTTCCTCTTCTGTTTGACTATAATGCTGATTGAAGATTTAATTTTTCTGATGATAGGAAGGAGGAAGGTGTATCACTAGATCCAACTTTTAATGTTTCTGTGATATTTGGCAAGAGAGATGAGGCAAATACAACACATCTATTCTCTAGTTTGGTCTTTCTTTTCCTAATGGATATTGATCTTGAGTCTAAATTGTGATGGTTGCAGCCACTTTTAGTTGCATGTGCAAGGCAGATGATTGAACATATAAGGTATTTTTACCTCTCTCCGTGGTAGATATGGATATTTGATATTTTGAAATAAGAGCTTTCTATCAGTTGAACTTAGTCAATGAATTTGTTAGTTCAAGTTATGCTAATTTCTGGACTTCATGCTGTAAAGAAATCAGAAGTGCTGCTTTATAGGGGCCTAAATTTTTTACTTTTGTCTCATACAATCAGATATTTTAGATAGTTCTAGATTATTTCAATTTTCTTATAATGGAGTTTTGATTTTGATTTCCTTTCAGTCTGTTGAATGACTAATTCATAATCTGCAAATATTTTTGGCAAATTCACTCTGTTGTCGCTGCGTATTGTCAATAATTCCATCAGATTATGTCATGTCTATTGTCATCTGGGAAATAATTCTAAAGATTAGGTATATAAGAAACTGGATTGTGCTAGAATTTAAATTTTATAGAAATTGGTGAGTTATATTTTGTGGATTGTAATACCATACTTTCAATCTATATGTTGCAGCCACTGCAGTTCGTCGAGGGCATTGATTCTGTCTCTTGGTCTAAAAGATCACTCTCAGGTAACATATTGAAAAGACCTGGAGATGTTTAAATCTTTCATGGATTCTGTCTCGTGTTTTAACTTTGAATACAAGTCACCGATTTGAATTAGCATTTCACCTAGAATTAAAGTGCTCCTTACCTTTGATTACATAAGCCTCTTCATTTGATCAAAATTTCTTTGTTTTTTTCCTCCTTTTACTTTGATTAGGTTATTAAGCATTTGTTCTCACTGTGGTTTTTGGTTTCCACAGGAGATTTTAAAGGATATCATTTCTGCCGTTATTGAGAATCGCCTTTGGTGAATTTTAAAGGATATCATTTCTGCCGTTGTTCTTTCCGTTCCTTTTTAACAACCTTTTTCCTTTTTATTTATTATCAATTTTTTTTTATTAGTTGTAACTAATGCATTGACAAAATGCGCCTTAGCTTTTGTGGCATTAATTATTTACTTGCTCACTTATACCTTTTGGAGTTTGGTTATTCTTCCTTGTTAACAACTGATGTCCTAGTTATTTGTTCCAATTTTAGTATTAAAAGAAAAGGCAATAATTGAGTTTCATCAGGATTATTCAAAGCTTATACTTATAAAACATTTCACAAACGGCTGACTTTACCAATTTTACATTAGTTCACTCCATCTTCATACAAAAGCCACACCTAGTAAATTAGTTCTAAGAAGCACTTACAGTTTTTCTGAATAAAACTGTAAGTGCCAACTGTTGAGACTTCAGTGCCAACTGTTGAGTTTATTGCAGGAGGCCCCAGATATGTTATCTTCACCTGCAGTGCCAACTGTTGCATAGCTTTTCAATGCCAATGTTTGCTACTATTCTGTGCACAGGGCATTTATTGGGAGGATATGTACATTGTGGGGGGGGTACTCAATTATTTTTGTCCCGATAATTATTGCCCAGCAGTTGTCAGGATTGTACTTGGGCGTAATCTTGCTGTTTTTCGTTCCATTGTTGATCTGTTACTAGGACAATTTCACCACCAGAAGATGAAGTGTCTGGCAAGTCCTTTCTTTTTCAGCACTCTCCTCTATATTATGCGCAGACAAACTATGGTTCAAGGAAAACTTGTGAAATGTTGAACAGTGAAGGAAACCATCTAATATGCTGAGACATATTAGTTCTGATATAGTATGAAACTGACAGAAGATTACTAATAGTTTCTCCTCGGCTCCTTCCCAGCCGCGCGTTTGAAGTCTTTGGCTGTATGTGCGCGCGGTGAGCTCCACCTCACATGTCAGCCTACTTAATAACCGCATAGGATAAGCAAGAAGAATGATTGGGTGGGTCATAGGTGGGTGGATAGAATGGCACAACCAAACAAATTAAAGCAAGTGGGAAAGCCATAAAAGGAATTACAAGTAAAGAAAAATAATTAACAGAAATTATTACCATGGATGCTCATTGCTGGGCGGCTCCACTGTCCCATTCTTCCTCCCTTCCTCATTCTCCAGCAATTACGGGAATAGTACGTTCCTGCAGCAGTACAAGTACTCTCCATCTTCTTCCCCCGTGGAAGAAGGCGGTCGCGTCGTCACCCATCCACCGCCGCATCCTCCCGATCTGCAGTACTGTAGGGAGCAGAAAGCCTCGTCTTCCAATTAGCCGTGCCCGGCCCGCTGCCGCTCCGACTAGAATCCGTGCCGTTGTCGGTGAAGCCGCTGCTGATTTTTCGTCGGCCCCCGTTGAGATCACCTGGCAGATCGCCGTCGGAGCTGTAGGTACGTAGCCATCTCTCCTTCTGTGCTATATGCAGAATGAATCGTACTTCATCTGTCCACTGCTTGACGTCTCTTCTCTTCTTCTGCCGTGTTTGCTTTTTACGCATGCAGCTGGAATTACGCCCTTCCTTGTTGCAGGAATCGAGTTCAGCAAAAGGATTGTAAGCTACTCTTAGTGATTCCTCACTGCATTAATCGATTTCTCTTAGACCCTATTTGGATGCATGAATACCTTATTCAGTATATCACGTTTGAATGATAAGAAATAAGATCAAATGTTTAAAATTACATACTACATTCAACACTCAAGTCATCTTTTTAACCAGACAAATCACCTCGTTTAAATTAGCGTATAACTTCTTATCGTTGCTCTAAAGAACTATCTGCAAGAGAGAAAATAAAGGCAGAAAATAAAAAAGAACAGGTAAGAACAAATGAAAGGAGAAATAAGAAACAAAACTGACACAATAAAAATATAGGAACATAATTTCGTAAATAAGGTCAACAACAATCACTTACACAACTAACAAAAGAAATTGTGTCCATGGTAATACATACTATCCACTCTTAACTTTAAGAAACATAATGTACATCCAGAAGCATCAAGATAAATAAACAGTAGATAAGAGCGCGAAAAGTGGCAAGAAGTATAAACACCACCAAAAGAAAATCAAACAATAGAATGAGGAAAACAAAAAAAACATAAATAATATGTAATAGTATTCAGCAGAAAGTAAAATAAACTCAACAAGGGATGAACAAGAGAACATCCTTCGCTTTGACGTAAGAAAACTTGTATCCAAGGCCACAACAAGGTAACAAAAGCAACCGAAAAGAAAAAAGCCAGTGTCTCTCTGAGAAAGCTAGTTTTAGGTACACAATATTACACTATGAAACAATAGGAACATTAAGATGCACAGGAAACCAAATTAAAATGAAAAATAAACCAAGGGCAAAACTTTGTAAAGATAGGAATACATTGATCAGGAAAAAAAAAAAAAAAAAAAGGACAGCCGAAACACCAAATAACTGGAAAAAGAAAGTGAAAACAAAAGTCCGCCAAAACCTAAACTAAAGGAATGGGGAATTTCTCAATCAGCAATGCAGAAATTTATATAATACTAAGGAGGAACTACAAGAATATTTTTTTTTAAAAAAATCAAAATTTAAATCGAATAAATAATAAACAACTATAATATAAAATGTGTATAAAGTACAGCAAAATAGAAAATAATAACATAAAAAAACTATAGGATGTCTTAGAGACTTAAAATAATAAGAAATTAAAAGATAACGGAGAAAATTGAGAATGATGAAAGGGAGGTAAAATAAGGGGATAAGGAGAAAGAAAGTGAAATAAACATAGAATATGCAATGAAAAAAAAAGAACCTAAGTTGAAAGAGATACCGACAACTTAAAAATCAACCCAAAATCAGTGCCAATCAATTCAAATCATAGAGAAATAAGTTTGCAAACAATGGAAGGAAGGAAAATTGAGGTCGAACCTAACCAGTTTGGTGATTCGGTCATTGGCAAATAGGGTGTAAAACTTCGAATCACACCAACTATGAGTTATTATGAGTTGTTACCTATTGTGACCTAACAAAACCAGACAACACAAAAGTTAAGATTAACTAGGTAAACTAAATTGAAAGGAACATGATTATCCAATAGCTCTCCAGAAAGAAAATTTAATATTAAGCCCGTAAAGCCCAAGCATCCCTGCCTTGGTCCTATATTGAGGCCCGGATTTTCAAAAGGGCCATGTTAGGACCAACTAGCCGAAGTTAGAACCCGCCCATGCTGAGCTTGACCAAACTTTGAAGACCAAGGCTTGTAGCTTCCTGGGTTTAGGCCTATATTCGGGCCCAGATTTAAGAGCCTGGCTGGATCCAGGCGTTAAGTAGTGAAACTGTCCCATAAACAGGTCATCCAATATTCACACAACAACTAGCGAAATGTCAGTGACATACGTGTCAGTGACATAAGCACCAGAAGACAAAGTCCCAGGTTTTACAGGGCTTTACAGCTGCAGCTAAAACAAAAGCAAATGTATGTATCCTTTCCAATACAAACAAAGAAAAGAAAAAGAATTGTTCTGCGAAATTTTATGAGGGCAAAACGAAGAAACATTGTACTCAGAATCCAGTTAGTCCAACATTACCCACCAGAACAATTGCAATTTTATATATAGATTCTCCTAAGCAATATAAATCACCTCATATGACTAAGCAAAATGCAAACTAATAGCGGTTGAAGAGGGTCAGTTTCCTCTCTTTTCTCATGTCTTTTAATTGACAAACATAATCAAGCACAATGCACCAACTAAATAGCAAGTAATACCATTACATTGGTAAAAAAATCCACTAAACTGAAATTATGAGCATGACTATTAAGACATACTAAGCACAGTGCAAACCCCCTTAATAATTCAACTCAATCACATGAACTCGTATACATATTGTCAAATTGAGATTTAAACCGTACATTAACTCGAAATCTAAACCAAATTGATCCTAATACTTGATTGTGTCACTGAAAAACAAATGCAGAGCGAAAGTACAACTATTTCATCTTTGGTGATGCGGAGCAAAACTAACAACTTTTTCATCTTTGGTTTTGAAATATCTTCCTTTTATATTCTTTTTATTTTTTATTTTCTATTCTTTTTGCAAAGTTCAACATTTTGAGTAACTTGTGCATTCATAGCTTTAGAATCTTGTGATACTCTTTTACCGACTCGAGGAACTTGGATTTTTTTTTATTTTTTTCATGTGATGCACATATGAAGTGATGCTGGTGAATGATGCATGTGAATATATCTGCATGTGACATGATACATGTGAAATGATGCATATGAAGTGATGCTGGTGAAAAGATGCATTTGAATACGTAATGCACGTGAAGTGATGCAGGTCACATGATGCATGTAAAGTTCTATACTTCTATAGTGATTTCCTCTATCAAGCTTGAAATTACCAGAGAATGTTCAAATCGTTAAAGACAAATTAGTCGAAGTTTTTCAAAAAAGATTACAAAACATAAATAGTACCAACAAGTTCATCAATTCGGTACTAGATTTTAAATCCAAAGTTAGGAAAGGCATAAATATTGCACAACAAAAGAACAATCAAAACTTATTTCAACACCAAAGTAAAGCGATTATAAGATAATCCAGCTGAATCATAAGAAAATGATTAAACAACGATTTTATTTTGGAATAGGAATAATGGAGTAAATTTGGTTGATTTGAATCTCAATTTCATAATTTGTATTTCAATTCATGTAATCGGGACTGGGTCGAATTATTAAATGGTGTAGCACTAAGTTTAGTATCTACTAAGAGTTAGCCTTCGTTATGAAAGATTAAGGGGGTGAGCACTAAATTTAGTATGTAGTAAGAGTTAGCTTGATTTGTATAGCTGTATTAGGTCGGTCAACATATCATAACTTGAATTTATTTCATTAGATAGTCAGTCTTTTAGAGTTTTGTTTATTTTGAAAGATCCGAGGCATGCAAAAAGAATCAGAATGAGTGACTCTCATTGTTGGTGTTTGATTTGAGGTATTCACACAGCGGAAATTTAACCGCCCAAATCCCATAACAGAGGTGCAAGTCAATTTTGATTCCAGGGAGGATTGAGAAAAGAGCTTTTCTTTTTTTATTACTACTAACAATTATTTGAATTTGAATATAAATTTAAGTTTTAGTTTACACTAGCTAAGGATAACAGTAATAGAGTGCTCTCCTGCAACCATCTACTTAGTAATAGCTTATTGGCCGCCCCATATTAAGTCAGTTTCAATTGAAAGCAAAGATTTCACTAGTAGTGAAAGGATTATCAAGTGAGAAACATTTGTCTAGCCACGAGTAAAGTGTTTTAGGTTGTTTGTAAGACACATGTAAAAGAAAATACCGTCCTTTAAATTATGAATTCAAGTTTAAATTCAAGTTTTAATTTCTTAAGTTCAAAGTAGGAATTGGAATAATAGTTTGATTTTTTGAATTTAGTTCTAGTTTAAATTTTGATTTGAACTTGTTCCTCACTGGATGGTACTTGAAATCCTCAAGTGTTGCATCCATCATGACTTGATTAATGTTTCTTTAATCAAAGTTTGTTATATATCTGGATTACTTGTGTTAACGTAGTTAATTTTTTTTTATGGTAAAACAGGAGATGGTTCTTAGTGTGCCCAAATTCATTAATGGGATAAGAAAATTAATGCACAATGTAAGTTTGCACGTCCAAACAATCACGGCCAAAAGATCAGCAGTCAACGAAGCTAACCTAACGTAGAATGAAAATACAAGTGAGGAACAACAACTAACCTAAAACCAACTTACAATAGAATAATCACATAGTTAATTAATGAACACAGTATGCAAAACAATAATAACAATATGTAACCAACTCATAAGTGCAGAATCGACTTGGCCAGCCTATGTATGACAAAAAAAGTTCTTAAACGATTGTGAGTGAAGCTCGAACTGAAGTCACCACTGTTAATACTTACTTCTGCCTTCTTTAATTTGGCCTGTTTAACCCCTAGTGGTCATTGTTCATTCTGACTTGAACGTACCTTCCCCCCTTCAACAATAGGTTGCGCAAAGAAGATGTGAAGTTTGCAAAGGCTCCGGTCTTGTACTAAAAGATACTTATTACGTTCGCTGCCCTGGCTGTGGTATGTTGATCTTTATCTGTGCAAACTTTTTATTTTGTTGATTCCTTTTTTTTTAAAAAAAACATGTCCATCTAAGCTTGAAATTTGTTTTAATATTGAAGTAAAATTCGCATCAGTTTGTCCATCATTTTTCAGTTTAACATTTTAATCTATTCCATTTTGTAGGTGGCTTTCTGCCATGGCAGTCGTGGAAAAGATTCTTTACTGGTTAGAAATTAACTAAGAAGTCTGTGGGCTGTTTTATTTGTCCTACTAAATTCGAACAATATGTAATAGCATGAAACTAGACAGAACCCAAGAGAAAGTATAAGAAATATTTGAGGAAGTTTCATAAATTAAGTCACAGACAATCATTTATAAAGCTAATGAAGAGAATTTTGATGTAGACATTAGAAGGTAAACTATTGGAGTTTGTTGCAAAAATAATTGTTTGCAAGAACATTTCGAATACAAAACTTTTAAATGAAGAGGTGAATAAGGTACAAATAAAAAAAATAATATAATAGTACAATAGAAATATTGGAAGTCTTAGACAGTTGAAATGATTAGTCATCGAAAGGTAAAGAGAACTGGAAAAAAAAAAACGAAAGCAAATTTTAGGGGATAAAAGAATGAAAAAAGAATTAATCATTAGATGCAATTAAAAATTTTGGCAAAGGCCGCAAGAGTATAGAAAGTATACATGAAAAAGAAACAGTTGTGAAAATGCGCCATTAAAAATCACGAGCAATCAAGGATTGAAAAAATAAGAACTATATAATAAATAGAAGACCATACTTAAGAATATTAGACTTAGATATACCAAATACAATAAAAGATAAAATCAAAAACAAAGAATTCGATGCCTAGAAGTGTGTTTACCAATCCTCTACTTGCAGTGTTGCATAATTAAAAGTAAATTCACCTTTGCTTATTTGATTATGACTTTGTAGTTCTAACACAGCCTACAAATAATAAGCATCAGTAGTTCCAACACAGCCGACACATAATAAGCATTTGTAGGTTCAACACGGTCTATACATAGTAAGCATAGTGAAATGGTGTAGTGGAAAAAAAAAAAATTATAAAACATTTTAAGAAGAGAAACAAAACAAACATCATTGGATAAAAACAATCTAGAACTAACATGAAAGAAAACGGAGGAAAAAAAACAAATGAAACAAAAGCAAAACTAAAAGATCAGTAAGAACAAACAAGACCAAAAGAGATACATAAGAGTAAAAGAGAGGGAAGAAAAATATGTGGTGCACAACCCATCATTGGCTAAATAATGAAAAGGTTGTAGCATTTCTAGCTTTCGCTCTAAAGAACAACTGAATAGCTAGAAAGAAAAGAAAAGTACAAGAAAAATGAGAAGATATAAAGATGAAATAGCACATTGGGTTGATTTGAAGCGTTGAATAATAAAATGCCCAATAATATGTAAGGAAGTAGAAACCAAAATAAAATTATACCAAATTCAGAATAGTTCCATAAATGAAGTCAAGAAGAATGACCCATCCAAGAAACACGAAATCCCCCGAAAATATGCATAAGTCAGTAGCTATCGGAATATTGTAAATAAAGAAAAGAAAGTGAGAAACAATTAAAAAAAAAGGAATGTATAGCTAATTAAGAAACAAGAAAATTAACAAAGGGCAAGAGAGACCCATAACTGTGATATACGAACTTTCAAGAACACTTTCAAAACCCAACAACCAAAAGCAAAAAAAAAAAAAAAAAAAAAAAAAAAAAAAAAAAAAAAGCGAAAAAGAAGAGTACACCCCTAAAATGACAATTTTGAAAGGCACACTTGAGAGAAAAGCATTAACCTACTAGAAAAATCATCATGAAAGATAGCAAAATGAGGAGGATATCATAAGAAATCAAATTACGTCATAGAAATATAACAAACTTGAAAGAAAATCAACACAAAAAACTTCTGGAGAAACAAAGAAAGTAGGAAATTCGAATTACACAAAATATGAGTTGTTGTGAGTAATTGCATATTTCAATCTAGAAAACAAAAGTCAAATTAATTAGACAAATTGAATTACAAAAGAAAATGATTACTCTTCAAAAGACCCAACATTCTTGACAAAGTTCTTGAAACGAAGTAAACCTACAACTTGCATAGATATACCTCATTCAACTTCATAGCAAAGTTAGAGAATTCATACATGGCGATATTAAATGAATAAATACAGTGAGCAACCATAAATGTGTCATCATCTGATGCAAGAAACTCAGCAGTCATACACTACATAGTAATCAAAGTTGGGAAATACTACTGTGAACCAACACAATTTCATTTTGCAATCATCTTCACAAAAAGTAAAAGGGTCAAGCAGTTTGCTCAATCAAAAGCAGTATATGAATCAAACAATTATTTTCCCATGCTTAAAATATGCCCTGCAATGACAAGAATACTCGTATTAAATTATGAATATTTGTATTACATTATGACCAAGGAGGTGTCATTTTGTAGCATGATTAGATAAATTTAATATAACAAATCTTACATAATTTATATCAAAATTCTTTCTGAGCAAACAATTTATCTTAATTCCACACTCGTTGACATCTAAATGTATTAGATATCTGAACTGGGCCGTGCCAAGTATTTAAGAGCTAGTCCGGAGTAAGCTCCACTGCCAGCCCATCAGCACGTATTCATTTTGTATATTTGTTTCAGTGGTCCAGGGATTGGGGTCCAACAAAGTTGGGTTAAGCTCCTTAAGAAAAAAGACTCGAACATATACAATTTAATATGTACATTTGAAAATATAATGGCCTTGACCAATTGATGCATTGGTTTTGAATCTGAGCCAACTTGCTTCTCACCGACCTAATAGAAATCAGCCCAAGAAAGTTTGATTGTACCACTACCCGAGCTTTGTTAGCAATTATGCTCTAAAGACTTTGAATAGGCCAGCATAGCCTGTGGGCCTTAGAAACTAATCAGAGAGAGCAGTTTCATGTCCACCTTGTTCTTAACCGAAACTTATTATGCCTTCAATTTTTTTTGCTTTCATTAGATCGAGCCAAGAATGATTTAATCGGCCAAAAATTAGAAGAATTGGATCGGATGAGCTATTTCGATTATGGTAGATCTATGCCCAATTGAGAAGGATTGCACCAGCAACTACTTCGTAATGAGCATAAGTTGGTGTCTAATTGTTCATCAAAGATTTGAGCTATTATTTCTACACATAATTGGAAAGAAATTTAACTTTAACATAGAAGAAAAGCAAAAAAATATTTTTGAATAACACGCTAACAAGATGTACATGATGGCAACATGATAAAAGAAAATAGTCGCCAAATAGGATATATATCTCAATATAGGTCAATAAATTACTTTACGATGATAAATTACTTACAAGGGTTATTGTATGCAGTGACACTACAACATTCTTCTACTGTTTAACGACAACCATTAATATCCTAAATATAAAAACAGCAAAGCATAAAACCAAAAACAAAATGTAGTCACTAGATGTCCACAGCAATTTCAATTTTGTACATTTTTAGATTGAAAGTATTGGTTAGTGGCACAAAAAAAGTATAAATAACTAATACAACAAACAACAAAAACATGTAATATTCAACAGCTCTTATATATTTATTAAAACTTCAATCCTGCAGAAACAAAAATGGTGCGTAATGAATATATGATGGCTGCAAGGAAAAATTCTAGCCTCCATGCCTATGATACTGGGACCCCAAACTCATATCATCACTTAATTATTATGCTGCAAATGTAACCTCAGAATTGAGTCAAACATTGTGTCAAAAAGAATTAGAGTTGTACAGCAATAAATTGAACTACCCAGATAGCATGACATGAGTCAGCATAAACAGAAAAAATTTAAGTGAACGAACAACAAATTAACAATGACACTGATAGGCGCAAGCATAAAGAAGAATTTAGGTCTCACTACTATGCCAAATAGGCACTAGACCAAGCTTCACTAATCTGGAAAATAATGCCACACATGACACTGCTAAAACCAAGAATTTAAGTATCCATCGGCACGGGCCGTTTCTTTTGTGCCGTATCGTGCTGATAAGATACCAGTACGGTACAGTCTCCGTGCCGATAGCACAGTTCAAAACCCTTTTTACTTTAAATTAGGAAGTATTTTTTTCAATAAAGTTCAAAAGATTTGATAAAGACATATACTAAGCAATTAGAAAATTTTGTTGATAAAGAAAATAAATTTTGCATATCATTAAGTATCGGCACACATGTATTTTTTGTGACCAGTACACATCGGTACAGTCCGATACGCACCATGCCATACCATGCTAGTAAGTTTACAGCACGATCGCATGCCACGATACTTAAATCCTTGGCTAAAACAGACCGAATTAGATCAATACCTAGAACCCATTAGGCCTAGCTACTGTTCCGGATGTAGTGACCTATGCTAAAACATTTGACAAATGAAATAGTTTAGATCGTTTTCTATGTTTGAAAGTTGTGATGTGCTTGCAAGCCTCAAAAGTAGAAAACACACTAAAAAGGGTTCTAACAAAGGATGAGGGGTTTTAACAAGAAAACAGTTAGTGCTTCTCCAAATATCATTGCTCAATAGGCACATCGTCGAAATACACTAAACATTGAAATCCGGAAAAAAAAATCCCATATCTCTCGGCATCCTTTGATACCGCAATGTCAATTTTCATCCTCCAAACCTAAATTATTCCCATTCCCAAAATTGTCAATACCAAAGTTGTTAGATATTCATACGTGTAATTCATTTCCATTTATCACATTTCAAATATTAACATTCACACATACAACTACATAGGAAATTATGTTCAAACAACTGAATTCTTAAAATACATTGTTCTCTATAAGAGAATACTCAATGAAGACATCTTTATCAATAAACAAGCCTTTTGATTCACCTCTGCAGGGTCGCCTAAAAGAAAACCAATTCTTGTACTTGCAATCTTTTGGGCAAGATTCTTTGCTGAATTAAATGCCATCAAGTCTATTCTCATTGCTTTGTGTAATGTTAATTATCAATTCTACTCTCTGAAGGCACATTCTATTTAAACAAAGAAACTTATCTTCATGATGTGCCATATGGGTCCTATTCCTAAACTCCACAATTTAAAATTGCAAGGCTGCCAAGGATAATATTTAGAAACATGTAGCATATTATCAACACATTGTCAACAGTTTGTTCATTTATTGCTCCTTTCTTGCTATCAAAAATGAAAAATATCAGGTAAGAGAGGAAAATTACGAAAAAGAAAAACCTGAAGTGGCTAGACCATTCAAAGAGTATTCATGTTTGGTTAGCTTATTTTCTAGACAATTAAGAGTATTCGAAGTTATCAAAACTATTGTGCACTTTGAAAGAGCGTTAGCATACCGCTTGATTAAGTTGCCGTAGTGTATTAAACCTCGAAAACATTATAACCAAGAATCCTTCAAGATGTACAAGTTTAATCAATTTCCATTAGTATGTTGTGTTGTCTAATATAATGTTCACAATAGCAACTAAATGCAATAACTAATATATACACAAAGAAATTGGCAATACGGCAATACCAACCAATAAATCTCAAAAAATCAAGTTTCAAACCTAAAAACACCAAAACCAGGGCATCCATAAATCAAATATGAAGAACCAAAGAGATCTTCCCAAACTTCAAGCAAGTCCAAGCAATTTCGGGGGAGAAATCAAGAGTTGGGAAGTATGGAAGAAAAACAAACACTCGAGAAAATGATTTGACCAATTGAGAAAACTACCACTACATATAGAAAATAGCTACCACCCCAGGCGTCCGATAAGTGTGTGAAGTTACCACATATTCCAATCCATGAAGCTAAGGTCCAATAGTACATCAATCTTACTCAAAAGCTGAGCTAACAGTACATCAAAATGAATTAACAGTACATCAAAAACTTATTTAGCAAATAACCAGGTAATTGAAAAATAGATGTTTAGGAATTAGGATAATAAACTGAACTAGCAGAACTAGCACGACAGTACAGTAAGGTTTCAGCAGATAACCACCTTATATGCTCATCAAGCTCAAAAAGAGATAACTAGAATGACAAACTGAACTAGCAAGATAGCAAATAAGATTTAGCAAACAAACATTGTATATGCTTATCAACCTAACTCAAAAATAGATGTCTAGAATGGCAAACTGACCTAGTAGGACAACAAAGTAAGATTCAACAATAACCAGCTTATATGCTCGCTAATCCAACTGAAAAATAGATGTCTAAAATGAGAAACTTATAAGATTGTAAAAAAAGATTCAACAATAGAGCCAAAATTTAATCAAGTGGTATGTTACGATGTCTTTGAAAGAGCGTTAACATGCCACTTGATTAAAGATTGTTATACAACATAAATTTGGCCAATAAACTCTAAAATTTGAAGATTGCAAAACTCGAGTACCCGGGGTGGCTCTTTGAGCCTCTTTTAAGCATAACCAACAACATATCACCAAAAAAATTGTCTTTTTTTTTTTATTTTAGAAGCATCAAAAACATGTGATAGCTTAACACACCTACCGAATGACCAGGGCGGTAACCCTTTCCTACATGTGGTAATAATTTTCACACTCATTTGGGACGTAACTCTTTCCATATCTTTTTATGCATATAATATTTTATTTTCATGATCACTCCCCCCTAAATATGCAACCCTAACTAAAAAGCATACAAACTGAGTTTATTATCATATATAGATAATTTTCATTTATTATCTTCAACAACGCACAAACAAGATAGTATAAATAACAAGTGATTATTATGAGATGAACGAAATCTGATAAAGACAAGAAAAAAGTAGATAAAGAGAGATACATCAGGAAAAATGATGAAATCGGTCATAATGGTAAAACTTTAAAACTTAATAAGGAGGAGATGAAACAACATGAACAGCTCATCACTAGCAAATAGAATAATTAGCTTCTTGTTCTCAAAAATCGCAAACATCTTATGCTAAAGAAACATCATCCTTGTTTCAGATAATGGAAAGCATTACTTGTTGAAAAAGAAACAAAAAGCTAATCCTATAAGTGTTGACTTTAAGATGTACAAGGAATGACGAAAGATAATTTCCCATGCAATAAGCGAGTTGGAAAGAGGTTACCGATTTCCCATTTGGACAATCCTTTTTGTCCTTATAAGCTAAACTTCTTCTCTAAAGAATAAATAAAAAGGTAGTGAAAGCAAAAATTAATGGAAAAGTGAGTATTCATCTAGATGGTAGCTGAAAGCCAACCACTTCTCTCGTCACTTAAGTCTACTGATATCAGGTTGCCTAAAAAGGAAGTGCCAAAGTGCTGCGCGGTAATAAAGCATTTAGCTGAACTTTCGACAACCTTGCACGTATGAACATTAATAAGAAGACTAACATGACGGACACAAATAAGACCAAAAAGCAACTTAAGAGCGTTATCAGCCGAAAGTCAATAGATCTCCCCCGAACTCCGACATGAGATTTTTATGAGGAACAAAAGTAATGACAAGACAAATATAAGAAAAAAAGGAGGAAAAAGAAAAAGGAATGCGTGGTATGTGAATCCTATGCCTACTTAATCCACCAAAGGTAACGTGCATGAGGTACCGCGTGCACAAGCAAGTCCAAAATTTAAACACTTACTTTAATGAAAAAATTAATTAAGAATATGGGCACTTGTACTTAGTTCATAGTCTTCTCGCTAACGGCCAATTTGAACACAGATCTTGTAATGGCATACATGTATATATGACAAACAAGTAGCAAAGGGCAGATGAAATTGTTGTGTGAGACGCACAAAAGCTTACCGCCAGAAGGGCATCATCGATGAAATTGCCGTGTATGGTACCCGGCGGGCGGGCGGGCGGGGATGCAGACGGCCGCCAGGTTGATCATCTGTGTTACGCAAACGAGAGAGAGTTAGGAGTGGAAACGGATGGATGCTTCGCTTCCGCCAAACCCTAAGGAATCCATCGAAACAACGCTATAGGTATACGAAGGGCGAAGAAGAAGTAGAAGGCAAAAGAAACCACCAGAAAGATCGCAGGAGGGAAGAAACGAGGTACAGGTGAGGAAGCAACTAAGGATTAGGAGTCGGGAGCCGTTCTTGATGTTGAGTCGGCGGAGCTGGATCCGACGGGGCCTCCGGCAGGGGTTCTTGATCTTACTTTTCGCTGCAGACGTCCAGATCCGACCTCGTCGTCGCCGTTCCGATCGGCTTCCTCTACTTGAGATCAACCTGCCAGGATCCTCGGCCGAGGATTCGCAATGGAGATGGAAGGGAAAAGAAAGAAGAGGAGCGGCTCCCGCCTACACGATTCGTTACGTTCGATCGCGTGGCAATGCCGATCAATCAAAAATCCGACCGTTAGCAGGACCCAATCCTTATTCTGACTAAGACTAGAAATGCCTGGTGCATGGCTCGTAGAAATTAGTTTGAAAATCGAATAGAATCCAAAGTTCGACTGGCCGAATCATAATCCAATCTATTAAACTATTTGGTTCAACCAACCTCTTACTGATAAGTTAGAAAATTACTTTAAACCCTTTAAACTATTCGAATTGGTAGTGCAACTATCAGCCGGCCTAATTTTTTTTATCAAGTTATATTAAAATCCAACGGCAAAAAATCAATTTTAGTTAGATCTACATTATGAAAAAGTAATTTCAGTAGAACAGGATTAGCTTTTAATCCGGTCGAAAAGCTCTTTTTTTGAAATAATTTTATAAAATTATTTGGCGAAATGTTTTTTATTGTTTGCAAAATAATATTGTTTTTGCTAAATTTTATTCAAACATGAAATTCAAAATTTTGAATTAGACTCTAAACGTTTTAAATTTTAATATCTTAAGCAGAATTTAAACTTTGATATTGAATTTAAAATTTAAAATATAAAAATTTTAAAAACTAAATCTAAATTTCAAATTTTAAAATTCAAGTTTAAGATAAAATTCAAATTATGAAATCTAAAATCAAAATTTGAAATTTGAAATTTGAAATTTGAAATTTAGAAATTTAGAAATTTAATTTTAAATTTTAAATTTTAAGTTCGAATTTTTGAATTTACATGAGTTTTTAAAATTTTTATATTTTAAATTTTAAATTAAATTTAAGAATTTAGAAATTTAAAACATAAAATTTTATATTTTAAATTTCATGAATCAAATTTTATCTTAAACTTGAAATTTGAAATTTAAAATTTTCAAATTTGAGTTTTAAAATTTAACATCTAAATTTAAAATTTTGAAGTTTATAATATATAACTAAAATTAAAAATTAAAAATTTAAAATTTAAAATTTAAAATTTAAACTTAAAAATCTAAATTTTATTATATTTTTAAAATTAAATTTTGAAATTTGAGTTCAAAATCGGAATCAGATTTTAAGAAGCAAATTTTTGTTACTTCTACTTTTGGACCTCTAAAATAAAAAAATCAATTTAAGAATCAGAATCAGATTTTGAAAAATAATTTACCAAATAATCGCTTGAAAGAGAATTCATCTTTGAATCTAAAATGACGTTTCAGAATCTAGGCCAAATACCTCCTTTTATTATTTTCTATTAGCACCGATTAGTCTTATATCCACTTAATTTAATCCATAAATTAATATTTTAAATTAAATATGATACTAAATAATAATATATACATATTTTATTATACAATAAAATTAAAAATAATAATTCAATATTTATAATGTTATGTTTGATGCCATTAGTTCATCCGGAGCTCTTGACCCAAAAATATTTTTGAATCACTATTTTTATCTGATTTTTAAAATATTGGTAGCAATTTTTTCAATTTAAGTTTGACCATCAGCAGTATTCCAGTCTGATTCCGGCCAAGACTCGAGATGTTCAGACGTGGGCCCCGTGAAATCTCCTTCAAAGTTAATCTAATCATCATTTGCAGAACCTCACTTTTTTTTTTTTAGAGAGATAGGTAGCATGCTACCCGCTTCGTTTATTTCATTTTAGATAAAAATAAATTTAGCTGAAAATGTGAATCAACTAGAATTCGAATTTGAGATCTTGAATATCAATCACCAAATTTTTTGTCATTTACTTGGCAGGTCGAACCCCAGTTTTATTAATTTACGATAATTTAGGTCCAACAATTTTTAAAATACGAAAGAGAGCGCAAAGAGCTCCTCCGTTTCTCCTTATTAACTAAGGTACGATCCTTCCTACCAACTCCAGAGGAGAAAGCCCCATCTGCGACTCCCCTCCCCTCTCGTTTCTCGGCCGACACCTTTCCTACACTTGCACGTGACTGAGAGACGAGTATTCTATTCTACTATTATTATTACTAGTGAAGATATCTGCGTGTTACGGCCAGTCGATTTCGTAGAAACAAATAAAGCTAAAAAAATTTAAAAACAGTAACTACTATAGTAAAATATAAGAATAAAAATATAAGAAGGATAAAAAAGAATAAGAAAAAAATTTATAAGAATAATAAATTATATTTATAATAGTAATAGTTCAAATCTATAATTGCAATTTATTTAAATTTGAGAACTACACATACCTCATACTTTGAGCAAGAAAATATACCCTATTAAAATTCAAGAATTAAAGTTTCATGTCTATTATTGTTTGAGGATCAAAAGTGTAATTTATCTTTTTCATATTTTAATTTTATTCCAGACAAAGACAGAATTAAGCATCGATCAGTTTTATTCAATTAGTAATTTTATTTGAGGAAAGAATATGTTAAATTATCTAATAAATTTTAAAATATGAAAAAGATAAATTACGAACCATTTTGAATTAGCTGTCCAACCTTTCAAAATTTTATTTTTATTATCTAACTTTTTTATATGTTAGACTTGAATTAGTTAATGATACTTTGACTTCAAAATTTAAATTTATCGTTTAGATTTACATATTTAATTAGTACTTCCTATAGTTTTCACAACTAAATTTATTAAATAAGTAATTAACTTAAGCTTCATCCACTGCTCTTTTATTTTTTATTATATAATTTCTATCTAAGTGATCAATATAATAAAATTAAATTTATATTTAATAATGCAATCTAAACTTTTCTAGAGTGAAATAATGGAGAGAAACTTCTTACCAAAGGAAGTGAATATTGGGGAAAAAAATTTTGCCAATTTCTTTAGAGCTTTGTATAATTATAGATCACCACCTAAACTTTTGAAATACAAAGAAACGTACTTCAAAGTTGGGGATTTTCGTAACAATTAAGAACAATACTACACGTACACTTATAATGAAGATATAAATCTTACACCATAACATTTAAAAGGCCAATGTTTACTCATTTGTCTTATAATTTTTTTTTTTAATACTGCAAATCCAAAAGATTTTAGACCCTAGAATTATAGGTGTAAGAAGTACAGAACATTTTTCTAAAATTAATGGGAGCTTGAAATAAAAATCACATACAACGCATTCCATTAGGCCCATTGTGGGTATTGGGCCTCTGCAGGCTCTACATAAACAACTGTGGAGTTGTCCAAACACGGGCCAAGAAGGCCCAGTTTTGACAATATAACTATTCGGCCCAATTTATTGGACCAAAATGGCCTTTTCTTCGTTTGGATTCGCCTTGGACTTGAGATTTAACTTTTAACCCCTCGGGTCGATTCATAGTAGGCCTGGTTTTGGGTTCACGTGAAATTGGAACTAATTAAAGTTTGAGGATGAAAGTGTCACATGCCTCATTATTTAAATTATAATATATTAAAATTCGAGGATTAAAGTGTTACTCGTCTTATAGTTTTAAGGACGAAAAGTGTAAATCCAATTTTTCAAAATTTTATTTTTATTATCTAATTTTTTTTATATATTAGATTTTGATCAATCAATGATATTTTGACTTTAAAAATTTAAATACATCGCATAGCTTTATAAATCAATAATTAGTATATTTTATATAATTCTCGCAACTAAATTTTATCAAATATAAAATTAATTTAAACTCTATTAATTTTTTTTATTTTTTAATGTACAATCTAGCCATATCTAAATGCTCAATATTGTAAAATTAAAATTTATATTTAATACAAACAATCTAAATTATTTAAAAATTATTTATATATTTTAAATTTTTATAGTATAAATAAAAAATAGATTGGACTAAAAAATATATATATATTTTTACAAGTACATGAAAGAAAAAAATTTGAAACCAGAGGAGGAAAAAAGAAAACTCCTCCCTCTCTCCCGGCTGGCCCCCTCGCACTGGCCAGCGCGAGTGCCCACGCCGCGCAAGCGCCCGCACAAGCTCGGCTCGCGCCGGCTCGGACCCGCACGCGCGCCTCGCCGGCGCCAGCTCCCACTCGCCCACGCCGCTCCCACGCCCTCGCCTGCACGTGCTGCTCGCGCCGTGCCCATGCTCGCGCCCAAGCTTGCCCCTCCCCACTCTTCCGCCAGCGCGTCAAAAAACCTGAGCTTTCATTTATTTATTAGTGAAATAGCCGCGCGATGTGCGGATATAAAATTATTTTTATAATAAATTTTATTTTTTTAATATTTTTATATAATTTTATAAGTCTAATTATTAATTAAATAAAAGTTATATAAAAATAATTTAATAGTTAAATCTATTTAAATAAAAGTCATTAAAATTGATATATGCGCAAAGTAAATTTATATAATAATTTATTTTATAAAGATACATATGAAAAGGATTTGAGATAAATCTATCAAAATAATTTTAAAAAATCAATAAATAGAAGGAAAATAAAATTGTAAATGAAATTGTTTAATAAAATTAATTATATATACACAGAAATATACTATATTTTTAAAATTTTACTCCTAAAATTTAAAAACTATATTTTTTTTATACAACAATATTTTACGTGATTTAAATTATATCTATCAGGTTAGATTTTATTACGTGATTTATTATGCGTATTATTAATAAAATTAATTAATTATATTATAATTTAATTAATGTCACGTCCCGGATTACACGTTTTCCGGGCACGCCGACAAATCCACCGTATACAAAAAAAATTTTCCTGTATACGAAGCGATAGCTGTACTTGTAAATCATACAATACTACAAACAGTAGTATAGAGCTGCTAGAAGAATCAGAATTAAAACAAACCGAGTTCCATATACATACGCCAAAATTCAAGAAACAAAACTACTCGCATTGGCGAGTTAAATAAATGTATGTACATGAACTCCAACAAAACAACTACCACCTGTAGGGGCACCTCTAGCTCGGCTCGTCGGGTAGGGCTCTAACTCGCGACGCCTTTGCCTCGATCCTGATCAGCAACAGCAGCAGCCGAAGATGATGGCTCTGCAAAAACGGGGTAACAATAGAGCGTGAGAACTACTGTAAAACAAGTAGTCCTCAGTGGGTGCCGCCCTCAATATCATTGGTCCACCCACTAAGTCTACAGAAGGGAGCAAAGGTAATAGTAAATACCGGAATAAAATCTACGGTTACCATTTATTACACTATCATGCTCTAAGCTAACCTACTGTAGAACTGTCAATTCTGACCCAATCTCTTTAGGGACTGTAAACATACCCGTCCCAAGGACTGTGAATATACCCGTCCCGCCCAGTTGAGACTATCCAGCTACCTCCATACTAACTAGTCCGTGGAGAGCAAGTCTAACCGGCATACACGACACCAACGCAAAAGCACAGCGCCCGTCTCCGGAGTGGCATTCGTAGGAGCTACCCAACCGAGTATGCAGCGTATCTCTGTCGAGCTCAATCAGGCTCTCTCAAGCCAAAGTCCAAGTAACCAACACTAACGACCAACTCACAGTCACGTGCCATAGGCACAATCCGACGCCAAAAAGGCGATATAGGTTCACCGTCAACCCCGACGGCACCCAACAGTCTGGAACAGCCTGAACGCTACTGTAAAAATACACTCGGCATCCCAGCACGAGCGTAACATAAAACTAAACTATCTGGGGTATCCGTCGCCTTGATACTGCGACAATACAAAATTACAACGGCTCCTAGAGCTAAATCAGGTAGTGTAAACAAGTGACAGGTCCAAAACGCTGATTTTCTCCTAAGTCAAATTCCAAGTCCAACATGTATATTTTATTGTTGCCAATCATGTCCTCAATGTTGATTTCATCCATGATACAATCAACAAAAATGAATTACAACATGATTTACAAAACTGAAAATCATACATGTCGACTAATACTGTGCTTAGAAATAAACCGATGTAACCCACCTCAAAACCTAAACCCTGGCAGTGAATGAGGTCGCCGGAGTCCCTGCCAAGCTCGGCGCAACCCAACGAACCAGCGATAACAACACTCCACGAATCTAGACATAGAAACCCATAATAAGCATCAATTCTGCCCAAAACAACAGCAGCAGAGTGGAACAGGATTTCGACTAAGCTAACCTTCACCAAAATCGACAATCTTGGGCTTAGTGGAATCCTCTCGAAGTCCTGAATCCAACGAACCAAGTCTCGCTGCAATCCGACGCTCCTACGTCGCGTACGAGTCGAAATGCCAACGGTCGACACAGAAAATCTGCGAAACAGCATCCTGGAGCTCGGAAGTGATAAAGACTTGCCATGGTTGGAGAAATAGATGAACATCTCACCTCAGCAGTGATTCTAGCACCGGCGCGACGTCAAGAACGGCGAAAATGCACCCTTGCCCGGCTTCCTCGCGATGCAACGGCAACAAACGCGCGCTCGAATGGCTCCACGGCGCGACGTCGGCGACGGAACTACCCCACCCGAGCTCCTCCACCACGCTCGGTCACGCACAAGGAGAGGAGAGAGAGAGTGCTGAAGTCCTCTCCTCTCTGCTCTCTCTCTCTATCCTATATAGGAGGGAGAAGGAGTGGGTGAAAACAACGAGGGAAGGAAAGACCAAAAAGCCCCTTACCTAACCTGGCGTACCGGTACACGAGCCCACGTACCGGTACTAGAAGCCAACCCGAGAGCAGTTTGCGCGCAGCCTGTGCAGTGTACCGGTATACCGTGATGGCTATACCGGTACAGCAAGCAGAAAAACAACTATTTGCAGATTTTTCTTGCTAAATGCTGCTCTCGCGTCGCACAGAGTTCGTTTTGCGTCTATTTCACGCCAACGCGATTCAGACTTGTCTCGACACTCTCGAGAGCTGTCGACAAGCCTCAACCGCCAAACACCAGAGATCTCACAATTAATTATTATAATTTATAATTTAAAATTAAAATTATGAATATTATAAGTTAAAATTAAAATTTAGAATTTAAAATTTAGAATTTAGAATTTAGAATTTAAAATTTAAAATTTTAAAACTTGAAAGTATCAAAACTTTAAATTTTCATATCAAAATTTAATTACTAATAAGCTGTTATACAATTTATTAATAAAATTAATTATATATATATATATATGTGTGTGTGTGTGTGTCTGAGTGAGAGAGAGAGAGAGAGAGAGAGCATGAAGTGGAGGGTTGGGGGACAGGTGTCAACCTAAGGTTCCCCCAACCCTCCTTTAATGTAATATATATATATATATATACTAGTGCAGAAACCCGCGTGATGTTGCGGGTAGATAATAAAAATAAAACTTTAAACTTTTTTAGTTAAAAAGTAATAATAATAATTAAAATTTTAAAATGTATATGGTAACGTAATAACATAAAATAGCAAGTAAGTATATTTTACCGTTGAAAAAAGATTGATTGTTATCTTTTTGAATTGAAGGTGATACCATATTTTTATAATTGCAACATCTCTCTCATAATTGTACTAAAAGCCAACATTTAGAAAGATAACAAAAAAGTATTACCTATTCCTTCATAAATTGGATTGCTGTATTATTCAATTCAAGAAGGAAAAAAACACTTAAAAATGTCACCCTCCTTTTTTTTTCCCATTGCCTTTTCATTACAAACCTTGAGACGGAGAGAAAATAAATAACATCAAAACTATTATAAAGAGTTTCTTTTTTCGAAAAAAGTTAAAGTGGATAGCTTAAGTTTTTTTGAACCTATCTTTTAATGAAACTCATAACTTTTAACCAACAATGAAGCAAATAAAAAAAAGTAACTCATAAACTTATAAGAATTTAGCGAGAAGTGAAGCAAAAATAAATAAAAAAAGAAAAAAGCAAAAGGAAGCAGGGTAAAAAAAACTAAAAATGCACGCACCTCACAAATATACATAGACTCATCAACCTTTTCTATAAAACCTAGTTTGATTAAACTCCCCTCTTTTGCAAACTTATTTCTCTATTTTTTCTAAAAAAAAAAAGGGAGAAAAAAAAAACTCTGTAAGTTTTCTATTACCTCGTTATATTATTTCATCTAATAGGCGATGTTGATGGTGCCGGCAACGACGACAGGGCTGATGATGTTAATTTAAAGTTATTATAATCTTCATTAAGCTCATCATTCTCCTAAATCTTGTATCTACATTTCTCCTTCCTATCATATCACAAAAATGAAATAAAATAGAGAAAAAACAACACTTTAGCCAATTCAAAAAAAATAAAAAAAAAGAAAGCTCAATAATTTTTATTTTAAAATAATATTACCTTGAAAATCTAAATATTATTTTGCGGATGATAACCAAAAAGGAAAAAAAGGGAGAAAAAAAAAACTCTGTAAGTTTTCTATTACCTCGTTATATCATTTCATCTAATGGGCGATGTTGATGTGCCAGCAATGACGATGGGGTTGATGATGTTAATTTAAAGTTGTTACAATCTTCATTAAGCTCACAATTCTCCTAAATCTTGTATCTACATTTTTCCTTCCTATCATATCACAAAAATGAAATAAAATAGAGAAAAAATAACACTTTAGCCAATTCAAAAAAAATAAAAAAAGAAAGCTCAATAATTTTTATTTTAAAATAATATTACCTTGAAAATCTAAATATCATTTTGTGGATGATAACCAATAAATGAGAGTTGGGATGATAATAGTGAGCAAAGCCCAAAAGAAGAAGATGAGAACATCAACTTTTGGAGGCATATTTTTTTATTTTGAATTTTATTAATGAAAAAATTTAAAAAGTAATAGAAATTATTATAGTTTATTAGACAATTAATTATTAGAGTTTATAATAATTTATCAATTGCAATTATGAAGAACCGTTTCCTAATTTAGAAAATTAATTGCTAAAAAAAGGTTAGTATGAAATGTAGAATGTAAAGGGTTATGTGGAATTAATAAAAAGTAATAAATTTGACAATTAATTATTATAGTTTATAATAATTTATCAATTGCAATTATGAAGAACCGTTTCCAAATTTAGAAAATTAATTGCTAAAATAACAGTTAGTATGAAATGTAGAATGTAGAGGGTTATATGGAATTTAAAAAATAAAAAAATCAGAAAAATTTAAAAAAAGAGGTCATGCCACTCAGCTTTTGTTATTGGGATTAATAGAAAGTAATAGATAATATATATATATAATATATATATATATATATATATATATATTATATATATAATTAATATATATATATATATTATCTACTATAAAATAAAATAATAAATAACAATAAAGAAAAAAAAAATAGATTATTTATTTATTATTTATAGATTATAGATTATTTATATGCTCTAAACTAGCTAATTGATGGCCGCTCCGAAGCTTATTTTTCTTTTCTTTTTTGGGAAAAGAAATGGGCTAAACTTTGTGACTTTCTCTTGAATCTACGTACGGGTTTGTGATTTAATCCTACCCAGGAAGTATAGATTTCTGTTTTTGTATATAGTCGCCGGTTGTTTTTCTTCCTTCCCTACTGCTCGGGGTGCTTTCGGCTACATGATTTTTGTTTTTCTGTAGATGGTCGTACGGGTTTGCGCTTTTGCAAAAGTTGGCCACCTTTTTTGATTTTGCAGATTTAGGCCGGATTTTCAGGCGTCTTATCAAAATGCCCCTCGTCTACATCCGCCGCTCGCGTATTCCCTAAGATACGTATATCCTAACATACGATCCTGGCGGGCATTAAATGCACTCCTTTCGTTTCACGCAACCTTGCTCTTATCATAACTCGGACCAAATCGGCACTGTTATTCGCCAGCACCGCTGTTTGCTGTTCGGCTTTAAGAAATTAAATTTGCTGAAGCTACAAGATAAGAACAACGCGGTCCGCAAAAGAAATAATAGTGCAACGCCACGAAGCAATGCGAAGACAAATGGTGCAACAACCTTTTTAAGAGTGCATCCCTCTGCTGCTAGTAGTGCGACGCTGGCGTGTAGTCTTCTCCCTCACCAGGGCAACCTCCCATTCTCTTGGAAGGCAATCAGGCAGTTTTCTTCCCAAACCGTAAAAAGCGTAGAGGAGTTTATTCCAGTACTCATTTGCAGAGGAGAAGTGGAAGAAGCGTGGCCGAGAGACATGGCTTTAGGGTCTGGAAGTGGAGGAGGGAGAAGGAAGGAGGTGGTTCCGCGGTGTAACAGCCACCTAATTAGTGCAATAGTTTTAGCCATGTCTAAAAAAGAGTATATTGTTATCTGTATATTGTGCTACCGCGAAGGTAGTAGTGCAACAAAAGGCTGTAAATGGTGTAACATATTTCTAAGTAGTGCAACAGTTTAAAGAAAATGGTGCAACGAGCATATAACCAGAGAGAAAATTTTCTTAAATTAGATGTAATAATTAAAATTAATGGTGTAATATTTGCATTAATGTAAATTTTTAATTAGAGGAAATGCTGCAACGAGTTCATAACCAGTGTAAATTTTTCTCCCTAAATGGTGACAACATGAAGTTAATAGTAAAATTAGTATATAAATTGTTTAACGATGACCAAAACAGTGCAACATTCTTTCCTAACTAGTATAACAAATCCCTAAGCAGTGCAAAATTTTTCCTCTTTTGTTGCTACAATGAAAACTTGCACTAATTAAAACTGCATATTGCACTATTTTATATTGGGTTGCACTAATAAGTTTAAAAAGAACAATCCAGCCAGTGTTCTATTGTTCTGTTACACTGGTTGGAACTGCATTGCACTGTTACGGTGAATGTTGCACTTTTATTACGACCGCATTGCACTCTTATAAGGTTAGTTACACTTTTTTATCCCGCGTTGTATTATTTTTCACGATTCACGTTGCACTATTATTGTACGGTCTTCTTTAATCGTTTAGACATTATGTTGCACCTCTCAAACGCCGCCCCCTCCGCCGACCTGCCTGCCCTGCCGCCACTTCACCTACGTTTGGAGGGGACACCGTTCGTCGCCGTAGAAAAATTTAAGAAATTATTTGCACTATTATCTTCAAATTATATCACCAAATACAAAAAAAAATTGACTGGTTATGGACTCATTGCACCATTTGCGTTAAAACATTGAATAGATTGCACCATTTTCTTTTATTTATTGCACATATTAGATGAATGTTACACTACGTCGAGTATTTTGTTAAACTACTTCCTTCGAACCTTTTGTTGAACTACTATTTTACGGGGGAGTGGGAGGTTGCCCTGGTGAGGGAGAAGATTGAACGCCAGCGTCGCTCATCTGAGTGGCGGAGATTGCACTGGTGTGAGCCGAAAGATGCACTGTTAGAAGAGCTGTTGCACCATTTCTCGTCGTGTTGCTCCGTGGCGTTGTATTATTATTCTTGTTGCGGGCTGCGTAGTTCTTGTCTTCTAGCTTCAGCAAATTTAATTTTTTAAAGTCGAACAGCAAACAGCGGTGCTGCCGAATAGCGGGGCCGATTTGGTCCGGATTCCGATGTGAGTAAGGTTGCGTGAAGCGAATGGGGCACATTTAATGCCCAGCAGGACCGTATGTTAGGTATACGAATCTCAGGAAATACGCGAGCGGCGGATGTAGACGAGGGGCATTTTGATCAGGCGGCTGAAAATCCGCTCCGAATATGCAAAATCGAAAAAAATGGTCCACTTTTGCAAAAGCGCAAAACTAGTGGACCACTTTTGCAAAAGCGCAAAACTAGTGAATTTTTTTATGCAAATTGGCCTAAAAAGTTTTTATAATATAATTGTTATTCGGCCAAGTGAATTTCTCTCTTATTGTCATATATTGTTGGTTAACTTAATTAGAACGCATCGAGATTGAATGAAGATGACAACTCCTTTAAAAAAAGTCAAATAACTGGAGAAAGAAAGATACTTACATGTTATTTATTTTTTGCTGCAAAAATAAATAACTTAGAAGTAATTAATTCATCACCCACTTCTACACTCCTCTATATAGAAATCTTATTTAAAAAACAAAAAGGACAATAATTCCAAGCAACGCCTTCCGGTTTTATTTCTTTTTTTAGTAATTGGATTACATGCATAAATAGTGACAGTAAGTGTGCGAAGATAGCAGATCAAGTGGTTAAAAATGGGACTAAAAGTAGATAATATTGTTGTGTATATATTCCATTAGTGGCTTGGTTTAGTGAGTAGTAGCTCAATTTGTTTTGCTCATGGGAGCAAGATGTACCGTGTATTTTGTGGAGAAAATGTATTGAATGAAATTTTCTTTACTAACAAATTTCTCTCCTATTTAAGAATTAATTTGTTCAATAATACTTTTCAAGTTTTGAATTAAAAATTTGCTTCTTCTGCTTTAAAATTATTCCTTGTGTTATAGTAGAATAGTATTATGTGTTCACAAACATATGTTAAAATGTGAGCTTCATTTTCTACCAGCATAAAGTAGGTACTGAAAGGAGGCATAAACTCAACAACTAGACTAAGTCAGATGTTTCTTTATCTTTTTTGTTCTTTTTTCTGTGACTGACGGGTTGGGGGTTAAGCTATATAAATAACTCTTGAACTTTAGTTTTTTTTTTTTTTATATATAAATAGCTATATAAACTTCTAATTTTGCTAATAAAATCTTCTAAAGCTTATGAGATAGTTCAATAGGCCCTCCTCAATCGCAGTCGGTGGCTGAGCTCGGCCCACCCCTAATTGTTTTTTTGATAAAAATTAGTATATGCACCTTATGCATGCATAGAAATTGTGCACCATCCTCCTTTTCTCCCTCATAAAATATAAAAAATTAAATGTAAAATAAATAGAAAACTTCAAAAAACCCCCTGTGGTTTCATACGTTCTCACTTTAGTACCCTATGGTTTAAAATGTATCAATTTGCCCCCATATGGTTTTGTTTTTATCTTTTCGGCAACTTTTTTCTTAATATTTCATTAAATTATATACAAAAAACTTCAGATACCCACCTAGATTTATCGAATAATTACTTTAGTATCCTTTAATTTTAACTTTGTCACTGATTGAAGAAAAAAAAAATGATAATAAAAAGAGAAAAACGAAACCACAGGAGGGCAAATTGATACAATTTAAGCTACAGGGTACTAAAGTGAGAAAGTGCGAAACAACGGAAGGGTTTTTGAAGTTATCCCCAAAATAAATAATTTTATTTTTTATATATATACTTAGATATTTATAATTTATAATTTTTTATATATTTAGATACTTATCTACTTATCTATCGTGCCCCTTTCTATCTTTTCTTTCTCGCTCCGCCGCTGTTAAAGTTACTAATTATATGACTGTTTTGATCACATGTTATGAACATAATCTTGTATTATTTCAAAATATAAAGAAACTAACAGTTTTTTTTTTATTTTGATAATTAAAATGGCGATTAAAGAATAGAGTGAACAAATATTCAATTTTCTTCACTTTTCTTTGATATGTTAGAGTAGGAGAAATAAATATCTTCGTGTTTTAAAGCTTTATAAAGTTACTAGCAAAGGTACGCATGCAATCAAAATAATTGTATAATTACTAATTTTAGTAAAAACAAAGAGGCCTATATATTAATACTATACTCCCTTATATAGAGATTTTATTTAAAAAATAAATAAAACAACAATGCCGAAGAAGGCCTTTCTGTTTCTTTCTTTTTCTCAGTAAATTGGAGTAAAATGTGTAGCAAGTTACAGAGAAAAATGAGATATGTTAAATGGAGCTAGTTTTCTTCACTTGCAAATTTTCTGCTTTTTTTAAAGTTTTTTGTAGCAATACTATTTAGCTGTGAAAATTGTCATATTTTGATTGACATATTATAAGATTACAACTCAATAAGTATTGTAGATGTAGCATTGCTCTTATATTTTTGCTATTAGGTCCTAACCTTTATATTTTGTTGCAGTTTGGTCCAAAGCATTAAAATATTTGTTAATTTTGTCAAAATAGGTCATGTCAACTCCGACAAAGCCCTACTTATTGCTTATATATATAGATCACGACAATGGTTGGGTAGCTGTTAATCAATCTCAACATCAATTTTTTTCAAATTTGTGAATTTGAAAAAGTCTGCTGAGATGCCTAACTCAACATCAAGGATGCTGAAAACTCCAATTAATTAGTAGGCATTATTAATTTGTGAGGTTGAGGTGATTGTATACAGACCGGCCAGAGGACAATGTTATTAAGGGCGTGAGATTGAGTGCATATGGAAGAAGAGGTTAATTAGAGATCAAAGTGGAAAATAAAAAAAAGAAGAAGATAAACGTGAGAGGCCAATGGTTCAATTAATCCTATAGGTTAACAATGGTGCAACAATTGATCCTTTCAATTAAGTAACCTTCGTCTTCTACCAATATAAAACCATTTTTGAGGCAGGAGGCATGAGTGGGACGTGAACAGGGTGGCGCACAAGCATATATATAATTCATTAATCAGGTCAAAGGCAACCAATATTAATTGGACTCGGCCGTCTATAGATAATTAAACACGTATCTTGCACCAATAGATATCAACTTCAAAATTAATTAATACATTCCATAAACTTAATTTATCCTTGAACCAACTTGATGAGTTAATTAATTTGACTTAACCCAAGTTCAAAAGAAGGCGCCAAGTTGACAACAAGTGCATGATTTTAAAACTGTTTGATGATTTTTTAGATGCTTATTTATACTATAGACCTGTGCCAAGGTCACAGAAACCTAGTTTTGGGGTTCTTCATTGGATCAGAATATTTTCATGTGACTTAACGTGCTGTGTTGAGCCTCACCCAAGTTGACTTGAACTCATGGTATCATTAAATTGTATATGAGTTATTCCTGATTCAATGAATACCCTCTTTTTTTTTTTTTTGCGTTAAAATAAGCTGTTTCTATCTGATCTCCGGCTTCATTCAATCAGGAAAAATAGATCAAAAATAAATAAATTTTTTAGTTATTGTTTGATATGTTGTCACATACCCCATCGGTATGTTTATGAGTAATTATTGTATTGGTGCACTTCAGTAAGTAGGGTTTTTCCTAGAATCATATCAGATAGAACCTGAATCTGGGCTTTTGTTCTTTAATTTTAAATTTCTTTTGACCCTGAAACTGGTATAGTTTTTGGATGAACATTTTGAAATGATGATCGAATTTGTTTGGGAGAGGCTAGTTCTGCAGTTTCTCGAATGCCGTTTAAAACCCGCAAAAGATTTAAAGTTGAGGAGACTCATGTCCCGATGGTCAGGGTACTTACGGATTGAGCTACTTAATAATAATAAAGTTTTAATGAGCCGATTTTTAATCTGTAACTTAAAACCATAGATATCTTTACATGAATTGAATTCTTTCCTTTTTTTTCATTTTTAATCTTATTGTTATTGTTTAAGAACAAGAGGAGCTTAGAAGATGTCAGAGGAACACACGCAAAAGAAATTTTTGTGCCAGTTCTCTCACGCCTGTTTGGACCAATAAAAAGTTGGAACTGAAGCATGCATAGGTATTACTAAATTATTTTCTGTACTATTTTTTTTTTTCCAAATACATTATTCTATTAATTATTATATTGTATTAATTTCACACTGTATTTTAGATTTATTTTTAGTTTTCTATTTTGTACTATTTTTTTCATAGATATTACTAAATTATTATTAATTTTTCTTGCCACACTATAAGCAAAAGTGAATGTAGAGACGTATAGAGTGTAACGAAATAACGAGACCCACCAATTCCAAACTCACTACCTCAAATAATGGATCAAGAAACCACTAGCCTAAGATCATACCACACTAGAGAAGAAGAACAAGAACAATGAAAAACAAGAAACAACTTTCTATTCATTAAAATAAAAGAATTCTCACACATAATTAGTATATTTTTTTTGAGAACGGTAGCACGCTATCTGTTTCATTTATTACACAAATAAATTTAGCTACATGGAGTGAGGCAGTTGGGACCTTAGAAGGGCGAAAAAGAAAAGGGACTGAAGATCTCAAAAGAAAGACAAAAGAAAACCAAGACAAGCGTCACAACAAAGAACCTACCCAATTAGTTTTTTTTTTTTTTTTTTTTTTTTTTTTTTTTTTTTTTTTTTTTGAGAGAGAGATAGGTAGCACGCTACCTGCTTCGTTTATTTCATTTAGAAATAAACTTAGCGGAAAATGTGAATCAACTAGGATTCGAATTTGGGTCTCGGATACCAACCACCAAGTCCTTTGTCACTTGCTTTAAGGATGGTCGGCAACCTACCCAATTAGTTAAGTCCAAAAGATGGTGAAATACTTTTTTTTTTTTCTTTTTTTCTTTTTTTTGAGAGAGATAGGTAGCATGCTACCCGTTTCGTTTATTTCATATAGAAATAAACTTAGCTGGAAATGTGAATCAACTAGGATTCGAACTTGGGTCTCGGGTACCAACCACCATGCCCTTTTGCCACTTGCGTTAGGAACGGTCGGTATGGTGAAATACTATTAAATTCATATGTTCTCATAAAGTGCATACATGCTACTCATATAAACTAGGCTAAATTACATAAAATTTTCCTGTCAAAACTCGATTTTTCACTTTCCCCCCCTGTCATTTAAAAATCTACACTTTACCCTCTTGTAAAATGAAAAATGTTCACTTCACCACCTGCCGTTGGTGATTTGTTAAGGTTTCGTTTATAAAATATTATTATATATTTTTTTATACCAAAAATGTCCTCAGTCTTCTCTTCTGTTGTCAAAAATAGTGAGGGGCAAAATGGTCATTTTGTCATTACAGTTTACACCGTACCCCCTGTGATCATTTTTCATTCTACAAGGGGGCAAAATGTAGGTTTTTAAATGACAGGAGGAAAAAGTGAAAAATCAGATTTTGATAGAGATGTTTTATATAATTTAGCCTATAAACTAAGATAATTGGTGGGTTTAAGAGATTAGCTCCTGAGTCCAGAATATAAATGTGAAAGGGTGTAAATTAAAGGTTGAAAAGTGTAATATATTTTTGAATAGTTGTTAAGAGTTGGAAGGTGTAGATGAAGGTCAACATATGTGCAGGAATGGTTTTGGACTATGTGAGTTGCATGAGAAAATTATAAGGACACATGCAAAAATATAATTTATTTAAACAAAAGAAAAATAAAAAATTTATTTTAAAATTTAACATAGAGGTGCATGTTTCTTGACGTCACCTCTGCATTATCATGTTAGAGACAGTTTAGAAGTAATTTTTAAAGGCCACCTCTAAATCTGTTTAAAAAGAAAGGGAAAACTTCAAATACACCTTCTGTGGTTTTGCACATTTTCATTTTAGTATCATGTGCATTAAAGTGTATCAAGTTAGTACCCTGTGGTTTCGCACTTTCTCACTTTATGTAGTAACCTATGGTTTTAAGTGTATCAAGTTAGTATCCTATGGTTTCGCACTTTCTCACTTTATTACCTTGTGGTTTAATATTTCGTTAAATTATATGCCTCGAAATGGATAATAAAAAGAAAAAATTGAAACCACAGAATACTAATTTAATACAAAAATGAAACCATAGGGTACTAACTTGATACACTTGAAACCACAAGGTACTAAAGTGAGAAATTGCGAAACCACAGAATATTAACTTATTTTAAACCACAGAATATTAAAGTGAGAAAGTACGAAACCACATGAGGTATTTGCAGTTACCCTCAATAAGAAAAAAGCAAAAGACAAAAAAAAATTCTAAACCCTACTAAACCCTCTCTTTTTTTAACCCCACGGGCTGCCTAATCCCAATCTGCCCCAGACACTACCACACCGAGGCCGCACCTCCCCTTCCCCCTCATTGTCTTCGTGTGCTGAAGAAGCAAGTGATAAGGTCAATCTTAATTACTGGCACTTTGATCCAGTTAGTTAGTTTCCGTTTCAGCTTCAAGGCTCCGGAAGATCGAAGTCAGATATTTACAATGGCCGCTGCAGTTGCAGGCGAGGAGAGCGGCGAACAACAACGTTTGGACTATAAGTTGCTCAAGGCATTGCAGAGAGGGGACAAGAGAACCGTCGAAAGCTTCTTCCCGCAAGAGGCATCAACGGCCATTGATCTTCGTGGTGCAGATAATAATAATGTTATCGATGATGGGGCAGGACGCGGGAGTTCGCGGGGAGTTACCAAAGGCGGAAACTCAGCCCTCCATATCGCGGCTGATTTTGGGCACATAGAATTGGCGGAGTTGATCTGCTCCAGAGATATCTCCCTCCTAGAGGGACGCAATGCAACGCTCGAGACGCCGCTGCACTGCGCTGCAAGGGCCGGGGCAGATCAAATTATAGAATTCTTTATCTCGAAAGCCCACCAATTGGGGGTGGTGGAGGCGGTGCTGCGTGCCACAGATCAGGAAGGGAAAACTGCATTACATGTGGCGGCCGAAGAAGGTCGTGTGGCGGCTGCAACAAAATTGATGTCTGAACTTCCTGGGCTGGCAGCTATCGTCGACGACAATGGTGTATCTCCACTTTATGCTGCCGTGCTGTCAAAATCGCTCGAAATTGTTCAGATCTTGATAGGATCCAGATCGGAGGCATCCTATGCCGGACCGAACGGGCAAACTGCACTGCATGCAGCCGCCATCATCGAAAGCCAGGGTAATCGACCTGCAACTCATGCCCTATTTTATATATATATATAGTCCGGCTGGATACTATTGATAGTACCAAGGATTTGGTGCTATCGAGTTTTCCACCGTTAATTAGATTTAACCCTCTAATTATTTTTACTTTTTAGATTATACTATTCAACCAACCACACACTCAACCCTAAAGGGCCCACATCGTTCTAACCGCACATCTTTTAATCTAAGGGCGAAAAACTTAATAACACCAATTCATTGGTACTATTAATAATATTCCAGCCTAGTTCTATATATATATATATATATATATATATATATATATATATATATATGTGTGTGTGTGTGTGTGTGTGTGTGTGTGTGTATTGAGTTGAGCTGGAATACTATCGGTAGCAAACGAGCTCTGTTGCCATCCATTCATTTTCGATGATTGAGCTTTCAAATCGACGATTGACGCCATTGAATATGATCTATACCACTTAAAGTATCTAAAAACCAAATTTCAAATATTTTCGACATTATTAACCTAATGATTAAAGGGTTTCAAAAATTGTAATTTTAATGGTAAATATAAGGCATTTTTCGTTTAACGGTATAAAACTATTCAAATCAATTGAATTTTCGTTAGAAAATTCTTTAAACTATTTAGAATAAGGTCTATACTCTCGATCTTTATTATAAAATTTCTATCATTACTTTTTAGAGAATATTCATTTTCAGCCGTTCATTTTTATGCCCACTTGATGAACAATAGAACAATATCGAAAAAGCATGAAATTTGATTTCTAAATACTTCAAGTGTTGTAGATCATTTTCAACGGTGTCGATCGTCGATTTGGAGGCTCCATCATCGAAAACAAATAGGTGGCAACGGAGCCCGTTTGCTACCGATAGCATTCCAGCTCAACTCTCTCTCTCTCTCTCTATTATACTATATATTATATATGATATATTATATATAAGAGAGAGAGAGAAGAGAGAGAGAGAAGAGAGAGAGAGAGAGAGTTGAGCTAGAATACTATCGGTAGTAAACGCCATTTTACTACCGATTTGTTTTTGATGATAGACGCTTCTAAATTGACGATCGGCTCCGTTAAATATGATCTAAACTATTTAAACTACATAGAAATCAAATTTCACGCACTTTCGATATTGTTCTTTTATCCATCAACAGTGAACAGAAAAATGAATGCGCTGAAAAATGAATGCTCTTTAAAAATGATGATAGGAGTCTTGTATTAAGATCAAGATAGATCTTGTTTTAATATTTAAAGAATTTTCTAACAAAATTCAATTGATTTGGATATCTTTACGCCATTAAACGAGAAAAACACCTCTTATCGACTATTAAATTATAAATTTAAAACCCTTTTGATCATTAGGCAATGATGTCGAAAAGATTTGAAATTTGATTTCTAAACACTTCAATGTGGTATAGATCATGTTCAACGGAGCTGATCGTCAATTGGAAGTTATATCATCGAAAACAAATAGGTAGTAAAAGAGCTCGTTTACTACCGAATAGTATTCTAGCTCAACTATTATATATATATATTATATATATATATATATATATATAATTATATATATATATATAATATAGTGTCCTGGGTATGCTTATGGAAGCACGAGCATCTCCGTGCTTCCACTTTGTTTTCGATGTTCGGATTCGAATCGACGATCGGTCCGCTTAGACTTGATACTAGAGTATTTGAAGTATCTAGAAAATAAATTTTGCGATTTTTCGATATCATTTGCATAGTATCGAATGGCTCAAAATCAACGGCTGAAAAATAAAAATCTTAAAATATGATGATATGACATTAAATTTTAAATCAAAGTTATTGATCTTGTTTATATGGTATAAAGAATTTTCTATCAAAATTTCATGCGATTTGAATATTTCTACCACAGTTATACTTGCAACCGGCTTACCACGGTCATTAAAATTATTGATTTTGAGCTCTTCGATCACTAGGCAAATGAATATCGAAAATCACAAAATTTATTTTCTAGATACTTCAAATACTCTAGATCAACTCTAACGGAGTCCGATCGTCGATTTGAAAGTCCGAACATCAGAAACCAAAGTGGAGCACGGAGGCTCCGTGCTTCATAAGCAAAACCATTATCTACTATATATATATATATATATATATATATATATATATATATATATATATATATTGTTGGAATATCTGATGCAAAGATAAAATCTAATTAAATTAGGATTGTGAGCTCAATAACGGAAATTTAATTAGGTTAGATACCTGATTTAGCAAAGAAGTTATACGGGCATCATGTGATACGGTTCTATATATCTATATTTATAATTTTATCCATATCTATACTATATATAAAAGCACAAAAATCTTTTAAATTTTGACCGACAAAATTTAAAATGGCGTAAAAAATATTCCATCCGTATTAAAATAAAAGAAAATTTGCATATGTATTGATCAATTCATTATTATACCAATCATCTTAATTCAACGCTGGGATAATACATTTTGAATTTACTGAAATTGTCAGTTTAACTTTCAATTTATTAAATTTATTTAACTTTAAATTAAAGCTTATTCAAATTGACACATTACAATTTGCTTTCTCTCTTTTATGAATTAAAAATAGAAATTAAGAAAAATTAATTTTAAACTTTTGGGAAAGTTAACTCTAATTACGTTAATTTAAACTGGAAGTTAACTCGAATTATGTTAATGTAAACTTTTGGGAAAGTTTCCAACATCTTTAGACTTTGGAAAGTTCACCCTATCACGTTAATTCAAATTATTTTTGGTATATATATTTCTGGAAGAGGCTTTTACTTATATACCCTTCACTATTGGGGGTGCAAATAAGCCGAACAAGAACGTGTTGGGGCTTACTCGAAATCAGCTTGTAGATTCGAGCCAAATTCTAGCTGGCTCGATTTAACTTCAAGCCAGAATAAGGCCTGTTTGAGTTCCGCTTGAAATCTAATTCGAGTCGAATTCAAGCGGTTCGAAATAGTTTTTTTATTTACTTTCTCTTTTTCGAGTTGATTTCAAGCCATGTTTGAATTTGGCTCAGAGTTGTTCGATTCCAAGCCGGCTCGTTTATAGCTCGAAATTTTCTTTTCTCTTCTTTATGTATTGTTTTTCAATTTTAAAATGTCTATGTAAAGATGTCTGTGGACCGGGTCGGGTCTAAGTAGTTGATATACTGTATTCGTACCCTAAAAAAAATGGTTAGAAAAAAAAAAAATACCCTACCCATTTAACTTCAGGTCGGGTCCGGATCTGGGTACTTAAGTTACTAATATACTCCTCGGGTCTATTTGAGCGGATCTGGATAGTGACTATCCATATACTATCTGTTCAAAACCGGATACGGGTCGGGTACGGGTACCTGTATATATATTTTTTTATAGACTTTATCAAATTGTTTGGGCAAAATTTGTTTCGGTCATTATATTTGCTGATTAAAAGTCTAAAATTCAAAATAATTTTATATGTAAACATACAAAAATTAAAAAATTATAATACCATATTACAAATAAAGAGAATATAAGTTGTAGTAATTACTAATATTATATACTAACATTCAAAGAAAAAAGAGAAAAAAATAAAGATGAATCAGAAAATTTACTAAATAGAATATTTATTAAAAAAAATCTAAATTGTCAACTATGATTGGAGAAGGGATTTGGAAAAAAAACTCACTTATACCACACCTGTAAAGGATTAATGTCGCTAATGACGACGACGATGAAAATATTGTTTTATAAAAAACTCTTAGGCGGAAATGAAACAAAAAAAAAATAAAGAGTTAAAAACAAAGAGTAAAAAAATTAGAAAAAAGAAAGTAGTAAAAGAGCGGCTAGGTTTCAGTGTTTCCCTAGGATGAAAATACTTAGAGATCCCTCGTCTATAAATCCTATTAAAATTGATCCCTCAATTTTAAAAGTTCACAATTTTTTTATTTACTATCGGATATTTCATCGGATTCGGGTCCGGATTCGGATTTAAAAACTATTCTGGACCCTACCGATTTAAAAGCTGGGTTCGGGTCGGGTCTAAATCGGGTATAGGTATAAAATATTCGGACCCATACCCGAAGCTTTAATGGGTTTTTTCTTTTACCCGTATACTATTTATTTTTTATCGGGTCTGGTTCGGATCCGAATAGGGTCCGGATCGAATATGGTATATCGAATATTTTGGACAGCTTTATGTCTATGAGTGTTTGCTAATATTACACTATGTAAATTTAACTACAATAACATACTCAATTTACTACTAAATAAAGAAAGGAAAGGAAAGCATAATATGTATTTGGATTTGATCAACTGAAATATATGATAGTGAAAATAATGTGAAAAAAATAAAGAAATTTACTAGAATTAACACTAATTTCTTGGAGGAATTTGTTGAATAAAAGAGAACGAGAGGCAAAAGTATAGCCGTAGAAGGGTAGCAGCGTGTATCATGGATTCATGGAGATCTTGGGTCACGCTGCGTCGAATCTAGAATCTAGGTTGCGCCGCGACGGATCTGGAGTCATGCAGCGTTGCAGGCGACGGATTTGGGAGTCGGATCTGGGTCGCACGGCGCGGCCCGCTTGGGCCGTGCCAGTCCACCCCAAGGCCCAAGTTCTGCAGTGGGGTCAGGCCCGCCTCTGAAGGTTTGCAGTCCTTGGGAGAAGGGCTTCTGGTCCAATGATCAAACAATTTGGTCTATTGGACCAAAATCCCATCTTGGATTCATCATTTTTTTAAAAAAATATATAAATATTTTTAAAAATTTTAAAATATTTATTATTTTGTAATTATTTTTATAGTTTTTAATTTTTTTAATCAAAATATAGATTTAAATAGATATAATTTACTGACCATAGTTTAAAATTTTATATATTTTTCAAAAAAATAAAAAAAAATAAAAACTTTAAGGGGCCGGCCCGAAACCCGGCCCCGCCCGTGCCTTTCGTGCCGGAAGGTTGGTAGCATCCGGCCTGGCCCGGATTTGAATCCGAACCAGGCCGAGCTGACCACCCCTAGCCCGTTGCGGCCCGGGTAATATGGGCTGGTCCGGCCCACGCCAACATTGACGTTAGTTCCAATTACATCTCTCTATTTGCTATTTTGTTGTGTGCTCTCTCTCTTATTTTGATTTCATACTACCATCCATACATTTATTTTTATTTCTTACTACCATCCAAACATTTATTTTAATTACTTACTTTTTTTTCAGACCACAAAACGTTACTTTGATTTATTCCTAATCTTTTTTAAAGACCATAAAATCCTAACAATGGCCGAAAATGGCGGACAACTCTCCATTTAGTCTCGACCTCATAAATAGTGTCAAGACGTCTGCGGACGGCGGTCCTAATTTTAAGATTTCCATTTAGGAGTTGTTCGGTGAATCATAAAACTATAAAAAATAACTTTTGGTGGAAAAAAAATTTTCAGATTAAAAAGAGTTTTACGCTCTTTAATATTTAGTTTGTTGGAAAAAAAATTGGTTTTCTAGTCATATTTGTTTAGTTTCTAGGAAAAAAAATATATAGATGAAATTTTATTTTATATTTTTTATTATTATATATATTATTTATATATAATAATTATTATACTATACATATTATTATTTAATTTATATTTGTAAATTAAATATATTCAAAATTATATTATATAACTAGCTATGTGCACATGCAATGCACGTGGCATAAATATTAAAAATAAAATATATAGTATTTACTATTTTCTAAACTAAATGCATAGCTTTAAAAAAAAAATTTAAAATTTAATGTTTTCAAACTTCTGATGGACATGGCTTGAGTCCCAAAAAGACTTAAAAAAGCAAGACTAAAAATCAATTTATAAATAAAATAAAAATTTTATTTAAAGTAGTATTAATGAAAAGTTCGGAACAACATAATAACTCGAAATCATAAAAAAATTCGAACATCAAAATAATCCTGTAGATTTGAAAAGATTTACATTTTTAAATTTTTTTTTTGAAATAAACAGAATTAACTAAAATAGTTTGATATTTGAACAATATTAAAAATCTCTTTAAAATATAATTTCTTCGAAAATAACATAAATAAAAAGAAAATCTGAACAACATAATAATTTGACAGATTCAAAAAAGTTTGCACTAAGAATTTTTCTTTTCTTTTTTTTTTGCTTAACAACATAAGAGCGAGATAGGAGAAGAATTTTTTGGGGAAACGTGAATTTTTATTTTTGGATCGTTGGACAAGATGCGACAGTTTAAAATTATTATCTAATATTAAAATTTAAAAATAATACAAATATCTAGTGGTTATATGATATTTTCATAGAGAGAGGGAATTGAGTTAATGTACATATTTCAATAAAAAAAAGATCGAAAAATAAGAGCATTTTTGGAAAGAAAATTGACAGAGACTTTTTATGTCATCCCTTAGATTAGATTCATTAATTTAAAATTAATCTATTGAAATAAATTTTAAAATAATATCTTGAGATCTATGCACATTAATAACAAATCACTAAATTAGTGGATGAGATTGTTTGGAGTTAAGTAGTATTAAATTTGAAGAAAGTGGATAATTTTGAAATATCACACACAGAAAACTCGTATTTTTATAAGTAACTAGTTATACTGCACATGCGATACACGTCACATTTAATTAAATTAAATTTATATTTATATTTTAAATTTAAATGTTTATTGCTGGTATAAGTCTATTTATCAATTGATTTTTTTCTAACTTTAATTTGTCTTCAAATAAGTTTTATATATTTTTAATTTAGTTATATTGTAAATATTTTTCATATGTGTTTCATAATGTATAAAATTTTTCTAATTGCATACAAATTTTAAAATTTTGAACTAATTTTAAATTTTAAGTTAATGAATTCACATTTAAATTTATAAATAAAATTCAAAAATTAAAACTAATTCTGAATCCATAATTTGAATATAAATAGTTATTGAATATAGTTCAACTTTCATAAGTTATCGTTGCAAAAGTTCTAATGTATTCAGATATGTCCTTGCCCTTAATACCTGTTAGAGAAATCTAGTTAACTACAGTTAAAATACTTAACCATGGTTAGTTAATAAGGTAAAATGATATTGTTATCCTTCTTCCTCTTCTCCTTCCTCTTCTTCTTCCTTTGCTTCTTCTTCCTCTTCCTCTTCCTCTCCTGCTTCTTCTTTTTCCTCTTTTTTTTTCGTATCCTCATTTCCTTCCTCCTTTTTTTCTCCTCCTCCTCCTTCTTTTTCATCATCATTGATGATCCGATCGTCATCGCCGTCGTGGTGCCCGCGTGGGCCGTCGTCACGGGCGCCTCCGACAGCATCGGCCGCACCTTCGCCTTCTGCCTCTTCCTTGTCCTCGTTGGCCGCAACCTCGACAAGCTCCGCAAGGTTGCCGTCGTCGCCGCCGCCGCCGTCTGCTCCCACAGCATGAAGAGGAAGAGGAAGAGGAAGAAGAAGAGGAAGATGAAGATGAAGAGGGCAAGGGCAAAACAGTCATTTTATAACTCTACTGTTAAAAAATTAACAGTTCTCTAACAGATCCAAACCAGAAGGACATATCTGAATACATTAGGGCTTGTGCAGGGATAACTTATGAAAATTGAACTTTGGAGGGATATATCTGCTATTTACCATGTTTGCTACCTGTATGAAATTAACCCTATATATATA